>NW_004567105.1:39644547-39661413 GCF_000260355.1 Condylura cristata
CGGGCAGGAGAGGTCTGCTGTACCACGTGGTCACCTCCGGGGCAGGCAGGGATCAAACTCATGAGGAAATGGCTTTAGCTTCCCAGTGTTGTGCTTTAACCTGCTGTGCCACCAAGGAGGGTCTAAGACAGATATATTTTTAAAAAGGACTCTATGTACCAATTTCCTGATGAACATAGAAGTAAAAATCCTAAACAAAATGTCAGCATAATAAATTTAAACATATAGCAGTGGGATTTACAATAGAGTTACATGGATGGTTCAACATCTGAAAATTATTCAATGTAATATACTACATCAACAAAATAAATAGAAAAAATATACATATCAATAGATGCATAATATAAATATATGTAGAAAATACATTTCAAAAGTTTAAGAACTCATTTGTGATTAACAAAAAAAAAACTCAAACTACTGGGGTGGTTGGAACATACCTTCATATAATAAAGGCCATTTACAATAAACCTACAGTCAGCATTGCATTAATTTCTGAAAGGCTGAAAAATTTTCCTGTAAAGATATAGATGTCCACTTTCATCACTACTCTTCAACATATTACTGGAAGTCCTAAATAGAATTAGGCAAGACAAAGATATAAATGGAATAAATTGGTGAAGAAGAAGTAACACTATCATTATTTTCAGATAACATGATAATATACACAGAAAATGTTTGTCTCAAATTTAAAAAGTAAGAATAAATCCATGTGGAACTACAAAATACTCCGAACAGTCTAAACAATCTTGACAGAGAAAAGGAAGAGTGGCAGTATGACACTCCCAGGCTTCAAACTATACTAAAGAATTATAGTAATCAAAACAATATGCTACAAGAAAATAACAGACACACAAACTAATAGAATATACAATCCAGAAGTAAACCCTTATATATATGGAAAGCTAGTCTATGACAAAGACATCAAGAACATACATTGGACAAAAGAATGTCTGAGCAATCTCACATGAAAGGAAGAAAGAGGAAACGAAGGGAGAAGAAAGCAGGGCAGGAAAGAGGGTAGGAAGGGAAGAAGGAATTAGATCACCATTTCAAAAAAATTAACTCAAAATGGATAAAAGACTTGGGTGTAAGACCTGAAACCATAAAATACATAACAGGCAAAACACTCAACATTGGCTTCCGTGGTATCTTTGTATCCACAAAGGTAGGGAAAAGACAAGTAAACATAAACACATGGGACAGCAAACTAAATAGTGCCAGCACAGTAAATAAAACTATCATTAAAACGAAGGAAAAAAAAAAACCTTATGAATGTTGAAAATACATGCATATCATACACCTAAGAAAATGTTGATATTCAAAGTGTATATAGAACACTTACAACTCAACCAGTAGGTAACCAATAACATAACTTAAAATGGGCAGCAGAGGTTTGAAAACATACTTCAACAGATATATGAAAAAATGCACATCACTAATTTTCAGGGAAATGCATATCAAAACCATGATGAGATACAATCTCACACCTGTGAAAAGTTTCCCTTTATCAATTGATCAGAAACCATAGTATTAGCCAGGATATTGAGAGAATCCTTCTACAATGTTGGTGGGAGGATTACCTCATCTACACCCTGTGGAAAAATGTATTAGTCTTTATTCTGTATAGCTCTAACACAATACAGCAATTCCACACTTTGATAGCTATCCAAAGAATGCAAATATACTAAATCAAAGGGATATGTGCATCCCTATGTTCATCGCAATAGCTAAGTATAATAACGATTTACAGTACTTAAATTTGAAAAAAACCTGAGTACCCAAGGACAGAGGAGTGGATTAGAAGAATATTACATTCATATATGGATGCATATGCTCAGCTACAACAAAGATGGAATCCTGTTATTAGAGCAACATGGATGGAGCTGGTGGAATCATACTAAAAAACCAGAAGGAGCAAGGCAAAATCCAAATGGTTTTACCAATATGTGGAATATAGAGAAGCAAAACAAAGGTCAGATGAAACCAAACCTATAATAATGTCTAGGAATCTAATTAATTTCGAGTATAGATAGAAAGAATGAGGGAAGGAAACAAAGTGGAGAAGGTGCACAGTGGACCATGGTGGAGAACTTAGGTCCCTCTGTGATGGCTGTGCTGTGGTGACATGCATCGCAGGTGTCAACTATGCCTTTGAACCACATACAGTGTTGTAATTCAGTTACCTCAATTTTATGAAAAAAAAAAAGGTCAAAATGAAATAAAACAGATAAAGACAAATACCATATCTTTTTACGTCTAAGTGGAAGAAAAGAAGTATACACCGACAAATGCATTACCATAGATACAAAGAGACAGGGTTGAGGTTTAGGAGAAATGAGTGAAGGAGGTTAAGAAGCACAAAAATAAATAAATCTTAGAGATAGCATGTACAGCGGAGGTTCCACAGGCGTAATACAGAACTGCAAATCTGAAAGTTTGCCAAAAACAATGGAAATATATTATGCGATCATTTTACATTGTATACCAAAGTCAAAAATTTAACTCTGTATACAAAAACAAATATGCTATATATGAATTACACTTCAATAAGAAATGAAAAGAGATCCTCCCTAGTGGCATAACTGATTAAAGGGGAAGCTATCTACAACCACTGCGGCACTAGTTCAATCCCTGGTTAGGGAGGTGATTCACATAGAGGGGCAGACCTCTCTGCTGGCTCACTAGCTGCTCCGCTCAGCAGGTATTTCAATCAGTCGGCCTATTCTGCTCCCCACTCTGTCTCTGGTGAATCCTCTCACCCCCCACACCTCTGGCCTGTAACCCAGTGCTTGCATGCATAAATAAATAAATCTTAACAAAAGAATTTGAAATAGAATAAATTCTAATCAAAAGGTAAAGAAATGAATAAATTAAAAAATAATTACCCATTCAAGTAGAAAAAGTTGTGATTTAGCTAAATTATTCACATGCATGAGCACTAAATAGTGGATGGGGGGGTTGTGTATATGATAAGATACTTTGGTGTGATTATATACAGCTATTTTTCTAATGCACTACCCAGAAGGTAAGCTAACAAAAAACTTGAGCTCTCTAATCTTTAATATTCTAAAAAAAAAAAAAAAATACTTGTTTGGTTTATGCAGTCATGATCTTGCATGAGAATTTTTTAATACATCATCTGTTTAAATATCTGGGTAAATATAAACTATATAATAAAAGCTAGATTACCAGAACTAGAATAATCACTGTGATCTCTGTCTTATAATGTACTTTAATCAGAATGTTTTCAAAAGAAGGTATTCTTCAAAAAGTTGAGTGACCTTAAACTCAAAAATCTTAAGACAAATGTTTAAAATACCTGCATGATTTATAAATACAATGACATTTTCAACATTAACATAAGATTTGACCTTTTGGTCCAGTCTTCTGGAATATGGTGTTTTAACATTGGTTTCACATTTCTTCCTGTTTATTCTTTAAAGGCATACCTTAAACCATAAACTACAAGAACATGGCAGCTCAAAGCCTGGTAAGGAATCCCTAAAAGCATAACATAGTAGAGTAAAACTCAATTAAAATTTAACCATTTCAAGGGAAAAATTTAGAGTAGTTGTATTTCTTCCTTATTTAAATTACATTGGATCCCTAAAAATGTAAAGAAAGATTTTGGCAAAAATGTGATTATATTCCAAGGAGATTAAAGTTTATTCATCACAATATAGGCATGTTGATGTTTCATAAATTTTATTTATTGATTCAACAACAAAAACTAAACATTACAGCTTCCATTTTGATAAACTAACTAGAAATGGTGAAAAATCATACAACCCTAAATTGTAACTGTTTTAAGAATGCATACTTCATGTGATAAAGGTGGGGTATCAAAACTAACCCTGATTGACTTAATCCTTAATATTTAAAAGTATCTTGAGTATGGACTAATACGAAAAAATATTCAGATTAATTTTTGATTTAGTAAGAAATGGACAGTATTTTTCTTTGATAATGTGAAACTATTACTTAGAAACCAAATAGGATAAGGTTAAATGTTTATATGACACATTTCTTAGTCCTTTACTGAAGATTAAGAACATAGCAAAGAATATTAAGAAATACTGCAATACATAGGTAGAAGATTATGAGATAACCCCACAGATAAAGTCTTCAACCTTGATTCTGTGTCAGTCTTGAAACCCAGACTGCAGGACTTAGGTGTCAGGGATTCTAGTTCTAAACTTGGGCCTCATAATTTGCATTTCTATTACACTTTCAAGAGATTCTAATGCATTAACATGGTCAATACCACACCTTGTACACCACTTTTTTTTTAAATAATTTATAGCACAGTACTTTTTAATCCAAATTAAGAAAGAAAAAATACATCCATGTTATATTTCTTTATGAGCCTCCTAAAATTCTAATCTTAAAATTATGAAAAAAACTCTTATAAATGATACAAAGTACTCAGCCACATTTGCTGAAAGGTTGACCCAAAAGATTTTTAATTTCTACTCTTAAATTTTTTTTAATTAAAAAAAAACTGCTAATTTTTTTCATATTATACCATATATCATCAATCAGGGTTAGGAAGAGCTTGCACATACATCTTTGAATTGTTATTTAGATAAACTCAAGCCTATCTAGTTAAAAGATGACAAAATTCAAGAATAATTCTAAGTACTAATATCTATACAAATAAATTAAGCACTTTTTTTTTTAACCTTGGGAGATTGTTTCCTTAAAAGTAAAATGCAATGTTCAGAATAGACAATTTCTGACAGCTTTTCTATATATAAAATGTCTGATTAGACTCTATATTGATTCAACCTTTCTATGTTGGCCTCACCTTAGCTTAGCAAAGAGAAGAAATGTATTGGAAACATTTCACAAACGTCTACAGAAAAAAAAAAAATCAAAACAAAACAAAAAAAAACACCTTCAGTTTTCTAGCTACCAATGAACATGGTTTTCAAAATTGTAGGAATTTGACTGCCTAGGGAATGCCTTCCAGAGTTCTCATTTGCTCCTTTAATCTCTGAGCACTAGTAACAAAATATACAGTTTTATTCCTTTTAGTGCACCCTTATCTAGTGCTTAGATGGGGATGTGCTGTAGATGGTAATGGTCAGCAGATGGATGGAGAGTAGATGCTTTAGTCTGTTGCTCCTCAGAAGCAAAATTAATAAACACCTGCAAAAAAAAAAAAAGAAAAAAAAAGGGGGGGAGGTTTGGAATCAACCTATAAACACATTCAGCAATTTGTTTTCAACTCCAAACTATCAAAGCACCACCCAACTTTTTCTAAATTCTACAAGACCTTCATAATTCCTACCCATTCTGTCACCATAGTTATGTAAATCCACTAAAGGCATACTCCAAGATTGATAAACATTTCTGGACAATTATTAAATCACCTGTAATTTCCTAATGACTTTAGAATGAAGTTGTAATTATAATAAATTCCTGACTTTGCTTCCCAAAGCTAGTGATCAGCCACACTGGAGTGCCCTTCCATATGTGGATGATAAAGACAGAAGGGTAATGAACATGATCTACCTCTTCAGTGCTTGATATGCTCGAGAAGAAGTAGAAGCCCTGTTGAATTCAAACGAAACTAAACTTCATCACTTTCACTATCCTATCAGAATTTTGTGAAATCAAAGAGAAATTCATGAAGGAAATGTAATCTCAAAAATAATCTGGCTGGATTATTGGGTGTCCAAACCCTATTAAATGTAACCTGCTACATCAGTCACATACTATACCTGTTCCAAAGTTGTTTGGTTAATGGAATAATATTTGATATCCAAGAAGTTCTTATTGTTCTCTAGTACTTTGAATAGATCAGCTAAACATGCCCATCTTTTTGGCAAATGATATTCCAGTAAATTAAGGCGCTGTCCCTGGAGACCAAAAACAATGTACATCACATGATTAGCAATCAATAAACATAATTAATCACATTGTATTGGTCAATAAACCATCTCTTTTCAAAATGCATATTTAAATATTGACTTAGGTGTGAAGGTCAGTGCTGTAGTCTCCAAGAAATGCTTAATGGTGAGAATTTACCTTTGGGCATGTTTGGAAGTGGGTAAGTCACCTGTTCTGCCTCTATGTATTCTACTTTGCCACAAGCATGGTGAAGACCTTTCTAAGGGGTGATATGGTGATTGGAGACAGGCGAGAAATGGGAAGCCCCAATGGAGAAATATAGGCACAAACCCTAAAGTTCATACTTGGGCTCTGTTCCCAGATGTCCATAGCATGTGTTGAGCAACTCTTGGTGGATAAATGTTCTGAGCCTTTTTTTTCACAGCTGCAAATGAGGATAACAGTAACTCTGATAGGTCATTAAGACTGACATTGTGAATGAATCCACATATGACACAGCATTCTTCTACCTGGTAAGATTTTACTCAATGGTTCACATTGAAATAAATAAGTGACGGCTGCTTTAGAAACAATGAGATAACAGCTACAACCTCAAAAAAACTACAATAAATTGGAATCAAAAATTACCCCAAATTGTCAACAATGCTTCTTAAATGTCCATGAGCACAAGTTATTAAATAACTTAATTGTTCTCATGTCATGAAGACAACACTTCATGTGTGTAAAGGCAATATTTTGAATTGAGTTTGTAGGGAATTATGATCCTTGGCATAGGTTACTTCTTATGAAGGAAGCTAAAACTGACAGGCCTATAAACAAACAGCAATCACATGGAATACATTATTTTTGTGATTTTTCCATCCTGAAAATATTAGCTGTATAAAGGAGTTGTGCCCACAGAGACTGAGGGCCATAATATATAAGAGATTGACGGCAAGTTTGTCACCCTTTACAAGTGTCAATCAATGTCTGCTGTCTATGCTGTTTTTGGTGAGACAGTATTGCCTGTACTTTGACGAGACAAGAAAATAGGTAACATCTCAAAACAACCAAGAATTAAAACAAGAAAAAATGTGTTTATAATATTTTTAATCTGAAAACAAAGAGGCAATGTAAAATATTAGTAATACCTTGAACTGGATTCCTGGAAAATGGAGCTTCAAACAGTCAGAAATAGCACTATGTTGATTTGCTTTTTGACTGAGCCAAACTCGGACTGTGTAACCATCTCCAAACCTGAGAGTTGAATAAAATACGGAAAGGTTACTATGTTAGTGTCCTAAAGGCACTAAATTCTAATTCATTTTCATAAGGAAGCAGTGAAAGAAAGTGCTCCAAACTGTTGGGAGATTTTGAATTCTAAAATATATAAGCTAATAAATTAATGTCAACTCATTAATACAGTATAATTCAATTTATATTAACACAAAAATTTATCTTTAAAAGTAACAGACACATGGCCCTCCCTGGTGGCGCAGTGGGTTAGAGCACAATACTGAGAATCTAAAGCCACTCCCCACTCTGTCTCTGTCACCACCCCTGAGCCTCTGGCCTGTACCCCAGTTCTGTATGCACAAATAAATAAACCTTTTAAAGAAAAAGTAATAGACACATTTTGGAATCGACATCTTTACAATGGAAGAAAGAAGGTGAAATGCAAACTGTGGAAACAAAGTACTGCATTAGACAAAATCAGAAACTAGAATCTGAACTAAGAAACAATATTTCTTCAAGGAATAATTTAAATGTGAATGGGAAAGATGAGAGGAAGTGCACACATAATCTAGCCAGGGATGTTTATCACATAAAACAATGACTTCAACTCAGCAAGTCTAGGACTGTGAGGAAAGCTGTCATCTTGAAAGGCACAGTCACTAATAACATTGTGGAGACACAGGTTATAATACTGTTGGTGTCCAAGTCACCACACATGAGGGTATAGTCATATCATAGAGAAATTTCAAATGGTAACTCCAAGAATTTAAAGCTTAAAAAAGTTATTATTCTACTGGTGGATAAATTCCAAAATAATCTGTTTCAGTCATATGACTCACCCTGAAAGCACCTCCAATAATATTTTTCACAGTTATTTTCTTGCCCCTTTCCCAGATTTCACATTACCTCTGAAGTTTATGTGTAGTCCATTTTATCAAATTTATAGTTAAGGAATCATTGAGGATACTGACAAAGTATAGCAAGCTCATGCAGAGAAGCATATCCCTGGCATCTTTGATTGTTGCAGGTGAATGCTTGGGTAAGCAGAGCAGGTATGTGTTATAGTCATTCCCCTTATGCTCACCAGTATATGCCAAACACTGTACTACTGACTTATAAGAGTCATCCAACCCTATCATTACCAGATCCTGCTAAGAGGGTATGCATTTCAGCATGTCAGTTAGTAAGAGACAATGACACAGAGCGTTTACTTATTGAGCATCATACAATGCAGTTGTGTTCAGATGAGGGTTGGGTGTGATGAGAATGGAGATATAGTCCTGGACTGATGACTTTAGGACTTTGATGATATGGATTAGCTCAGTTTTGTGCTACTGACAGTGCATCCAGATGGATGGCCTGGATTTGAATCCAGTTTTTCCCTCTTGTACTAGATGACCCGAGGAAGTCAACTTTTCTAAATTCATTTATCTCATCTATAAAATGGGCTGATAGCACCAACTTCCTGGTTATCACACAGGACAGTATCTGGGACTGTTTGAGTAAATCAATAAATAGTGACTTTTAGTAACTGCATAGACTATAATCAAGATGGAAGAACACTCTGGAGTGAAGGAACTCACTTTGGGGAACTTAGAGGAAAGCAGATGAAACAATTAGAATGTGAATATGAAGCATTTAGTGTAGTAAGGAGAAAGCAAGTAGAGAATAGAAATAGACTAATAATGCCCAGGATCTCTTTCCAGGATCTGCCTATAAGATTTCTGGACAGAAAATTATAAAACATGGCATCTCCAATAACTACAACAATATCTATAGATTATCAGGTTAATTTATGATATATGTATCTAGTTTATATTAACTTTACATTTTCATTTGTTCTATAACCTACACATTTATGCCAATTACATAAATTCCATAATTGATTTAGTTATTGTGCTTTCACAAGTAGTCATTCATTAATATGTCATTCACTGGCTAACATTTCTCAAGAATTCATTATGCTTACATCATTGAACAACATTTCCCACCAGTGAAGTATGTGGGATAAACATTTAAACACTGTTTGTCATACCACATTTAGGTACCACACACACGTATATATTGCATTTAATGTTTGTGTGTGTCTGTATACATGCATGCACATATATATGTATAGGTATGCACACACATATGGGAGTATATGTCTATGTGTATAATGTGATATATATATATAATGTATATACATATAGCTATGTATATACATTATATATGTGGGTATATATGCATGTATATAATGTGATACACAAACACACATAGCTACAAGTCCCAAACATTACATTTTATACATCAAACTATAAATGTGTGTATATATTCATATATGTTGTATTTTATCAGTGCTTAAAAAAAAAGGAATGAGCAATGAATAGCAAACAAAGGCATATATCTTAAAAGTCAGACATTTCCAGAGTGCAGTGAGTAAATGAGGAAGATTTAATGCCTAAAAAATAAATGTGAGCAGCTGATGACCTCAGATTAGAAACTTCCTTATATCTCAATCCTTATGGGGACCCTGTTGATAGCAGAGAAGAGCATAAAGAACATTAGCTTTGACATTCACCCACGTTGAATAAGGCAGTTACTATATACTCTCCACATTTAATCCCAAAGGTTTTGATGTTTCCATTTTACAGAAATGAACTAAAACTGCTAATCAGGTAACTACCCAATGTCATGCAACTCCACAGTACGAGCTGGGGATAGTTTCCTGCCCTGGCCAATGAGTACCCCCTACCTTGCAGCAGTATCTTTTCAAACGGGTCATACTCATGGTATTATTTATTATTAAAGCATTCTCATCAACAGTTCATTTTACCTTTACAACCACCCTGTGTATTACCTAGAATATATGGCACTCTCTTTCTATAAAATGCAAAGTTGTGTGGTCCAAAGAAGTCTGAAGTCTCAATCACTCAGCTTGTTATTGGCAGACACAAACAAAACTGATATTCCTACTACAAACAATAACCCATCCATGGACATTTCTTTTATTATTTTAACTACAGTTAAGTTTGATTTAGAAAACTTTTTACTCATTGCATATGTAAATAATGATGACCATGAGGATTATGGATTGAATATATTAACAGAAAGAGTCTCAAATAACAAAGAGTGAACAGTGTCTGGTAACTGGCACTAGACTTCCTCTTGGGGTAGTAACTGTGCAAAGAACTTCTATAAATTCTCAATTTAAAGACAAGATGCAAAAGATTGATGATACAGCCTCATGTTAAAAATAGTTTGAATATGTTACATTTAAGATAACTTCATAGTGGCCCTCCCTGGTGGCACAGCGGGTTAAAGCACAGCATTGAGAAGCTAAAGCCACTTCTGCATAAGTTCGATTCCCACCTGCTGCCTGCCCCGAGGTGTCCATATGGCGTGGCAGACCTCTCCTGACCCACCCGTGGCTCCCCTCAGCAGTGTACTTCATCGATCTGCCTGTTCTGTTCCCCACTCTGTCTCTGGTGAACCCTCTCGCCGACCCCGAGCCTCTGGCCTGTACCCCAGTTCTGTATGCACAAATAAATAAATCTTAAAAAAAAAATGAAAACCTTATTGTTACACTATAGGATGTCACTTACTTAAATGATTCCAGTAGTAACCAATTTATAGTTCAGAGGTTGTGTCAAAGTTGCCACTAGGACAAATAACTACAACTGTTTCATAATTAAAAATCATTGAGCAGTCAAACTGCTCAGCATTGTCCATCAGGTTTTCCATGATCTGCTGAGGCCACCATCTACGGTTCTCTTCATTCAGTGGCATCTCCTCCTCCATGGATCCAATGTATATATTCAATGTTCACGTGTCAGGTCCTATTCTAGGTGAGGATGTCTTTGCCTTGAAAGAGGATCTTTCCCCTTGTGCTTTTGGGAAATCAAGTTTCCATTCCCATGCACCTAGGAGCACTGCATATCCTTCTATCACAAATGTTGTAGTGACACAAATAGTGGATAAATCCCTTCCGGCTTCTTGGGAGACCAGCTCCCATTTGATGTACACACTATTTATTACTGTTTCTTTCTTTGCCAACCAGCACAATATGCTTATATATGATTTACTTTATTATCAAGAATAATAAAAAAGGATCAATTTATTTATTTATTTATTTTGTATTTTGGGTTGGTTCAAAACAAAATAAATTGTTATTAAAGTTTATAAATGGGAAATTAAAGTGCAATAAGTCCATGTGTTCTCCTGAAGATTTTAAGGAAAAACTTGTTTAATGCCTTCTCTTAACTTCTGGTGATGCTGGCAGTCCTTGGTGTTCTTGCTTTAATGATGCCCAATAGCGATCTCTGTGGCCATTCTCAAATAGCATTCTTCTAGTGTGTATGACTATGTATTTGCTTTTGTTTTTATCACATCATTAAAAACAATTTTATTGCAGTATCATTGCTTTATAATATTAGTTTTAGGTGAATGTCATTATAAATCAGCACATGTGCTACCTTGTTAATAATACTACATTGTTAGAAAGTTAATACTGCATTAATACATCACTAGAAGTCCAATTTTATCATTTTCCACATAATTAACTCCTTTAACCCTGCTTACCCTTCCTTCTTCCCCTTTCCTATGTAGAAACCACTAACTTTGTTTAATTTTTTTTAAATATTTTGCTCAAATTTTAAAAATAATATAATGCTTTATTTTTACATCATTTTGTAACTTTTCCCATCTCAGTTGTAATCCCTGATGGCTTTTCACCACCAATTCACCTGTGTGCCATCACCATAGTCCAGTGCATCCTCCCTCCCCCATTTTAAATCCCATTTCCCATTCCACTCCATGAAATGTCACTGATATATAGTTGTTCATTATTATTATTATTTTCTCCCCTGGTCCTTTATACTCCTGTTATGAGTGAAACCATCTGGTATTTTTCCTTTTCTTTCTGGCTTATTTCAAAAAGCATCACTTCCAGCTCTATCCATGTTGTTGCAAAAGTCATATGTTTATCTTTTTTTTTTATTTCTGAGTAATATTCCATTGTGTGTATGTACCACATCTTTTGAATCCAATCATCTATTTTTGGGTATTTGGGTTGATTTCATGTCTTTCCTATTGTAAATAAATCAGCAGTATAGATGGGGATGCAGGTGTCTTTTTGAATCAGTGTTTTTGTGCCTTCTGGGTAGATACCTAGGAGTGGGATTGCTGGGCTATATAGAAGCTCATTTGTTTGTTCATTTGTTTCATTTGCATGGAAGCTATTTAGTTCATTTGTTTGTTTATTTGAAAGAGTCCTGAAGTCAAGTCAACAGGATGGGCATACAAGTGCCCTCCTCTCTACTATGATATAGTATTATTTTCCATCCAACAAGCAAGTGAGACCGATTTGTTTTCATGGACCTGAGACAAATGTTTTAACACTGGTCCCCCATCAGCCTTCCACATTTTTTGCATGATTCTAAACATTTTCTTTCTTTTCAGAATTAACCTATAATGCAGACAGACAAAAATCGACAAACTTTAAAGCTGAATATATTATAAGGGGTTTTCTATACTTCTTAATTTTCAAAGTGGCATGTCTATATTTTTTAAATTCATTTCAATTTAAAAATAAGATTGGAAGGCTCTCCCTGGTGGTGCAATTGATTAAAGTGCAGCACTATGAAGCTATGCAGGAGTTCTATCCTCAACCAGGGAGGTAAACAGCATGGTGTGGTAGACTGCTCCTGTCTTACCCCTGTTCCCCTCAGCAGTGCATTTTGGTAGATTTGTCTGTTTTGCTCCCCACTGTCTCTGGTAAATACTCTTACATCCCCCAGACCCCACCCCCACACACACCCTGCACCTCTACCTGTACAACACTTCTTGTATGCACACACACACATATTTTATAGCTTGGAATAAAACTGTAACCATTGTCCATTAAAATAAAAATTTGACACCATAGTTTCAACTACAAATAACATAAGACATTTGCTTCCAGCATGGAAGAATACAATTATGTACGTGATCTTTTGATTAACAGAAAAAAACAAGTGTCCCTAAATGTACAAAAATTACACTTAAAACTAAAGAGCAACGAGATATGACAAAGATGGCTTAAATGAGCAGATTATTTAATTTAGTTGAAAGCCACTTAAAACCATCTGCAAAAAAAAAAAAAAATAGGGCATGCATGTGTTCTTATACTCTATAGACTCCATATACAACCTTGCTGAAACTTAGTAAGAGAACATGACCCAGCATAAAAATGCTTCAAAGCAGTGTGGCTTCTTAAGGGAAATAAATTCCAAATCCTGATTATCAAAAAGAAGGACATTTCTGTGGCACCTATCCTGAGAAGAAGGGAAAAGACTCTGGGAAAGGCAAATGTCTCAGCAATTCAATAGATTCCTTTCAAAGCAGTCATTGCAACTATGTTAGAGAAATAAAGGAAACCATTATTAAGTAAGTAAAGGAAAATTTGATTGTAATGGCCCTGAAGTAGAGGATATCAATAGAGATAGAAATATCACAAGAGCCAAATGAAAATCCTAAATTAAATAGTATAATTAAAATAAAATATTCACTTAAGAAAGCCAATAATTAAATCTGTTGGGCAAAGAACTAATTAATTTTACTATATATTTCTAACTATTATGTCATTCAAAACTGGAAAAATAAAGAGCCACAGCATTTAACAGATTAACAAGACTAACAGCTGACTTTTCATCAAATTAAAATGCCAAAAGATTAACAATCTAAAGATAGAAAAAAGAGGAAAAGATTTCACCAAAAAGAAAAGAAAAAAAAATTTATCAACACAAACCTCACATGAAAGAACTGATAAAGGGATTATTATAAAGCAACAGATTAATACATACTGAGGAAATAAGCACCTAAATTACTTAACATAGGAGAAGAGAAAAATAACCAGGCGGCCCACAAGAACCAACCAGAAACCAACAGGTCACACCAATGACCCATCATATACTAACCTCAGTAAAATCCTCAAAGACAAACAAACAAAAAAAACCCAAAAACCATAAAGGAAACATAAGACATTAAAAGTGGTAGTTATTAAAAAAAAATGAGTAGGAAGCACATGTAAAAAAACGAGACAAAAGAGGGTCCTCCCTCATGTCATAGCACTGTGACAAAGTAGAAGCAGCTACTTTACAAGCTTGATGCCTGACTAGAGAGGTGTCCCACATAGCTTGGCAGACCTCTCCTGACCCACCCACTGCTCCCCTCAGCAGTGTACTTTGTCGATCCGCCTGTTCTACACCCCACTGTGTCTCTGGTGATTCCTCTCACTGTCCCTGCACCTCTGGCCTGTACCCCAGTTCTGTATGTACAAATAAATAAAGCTGAAACCAAACAAAACAAACAAACAAAAGAGACAAAACACAAACACAATAAAATGGCAATGAACATTTCTATCACAATGATAATCATAAAACTAACTCTCTAGTCAAATATTAGTGTATATGCATAGATTTTAAGATAGTTAATTTTCTGCCACTTACAAAAACTCACCTTACCTTACCAACAAAGATGTAGATGGCATTAAAAGTTGGAAGACAGTAATGCAAAAAAATGATGACAAAAAAAAAATCCAAGGGCAACTCTATTTATATCTAATAAAACAGACTTTAAATTTGGAAAGGCAATGAGATAAAGACTGATACTATATTATGATTAAGGTTCTAATATAACAAGAAATAACACTCATAAGTGTTGATGCACCAAATATTGGGGCACTAAGATACCTAGGACATACATTAATAGAAGACAGCAACAAAACCAAAGTATAAATAAAGAAAAAACTGCTTTAAGTGAGGAACTAGATCAAATAGTTTTAACAGATATGAACACTTCACTCAAAAATTGATGACCACACATATTTTTCAAGTGCACCTGCAACATTTTTCAAAGGTAGACCATGAATTTGGACACAAGGCCATCATCAAGCCACAAAGTTTGAAATTATACATAGTAGCTTCTTTGCACTTTTTACATAACAATGAACATGAAGCAAAATAAATTGTGAAAATAATTTTACTTTTAATTTCTTGAAAAAGAATTAAATACCTTACAATCAACCTAAAAAAAGGAAGCAAAAAACCTACTTAATAAGAACCATGAGATGCTATTACATGATTTAGATATAAGAAGATGTACATATAACCCAGGTTGATGGTGGGAAGACTCAATATAATTAAAATAGTTATCTCAACTAAAATTCCATACAAATTTTAAGCAATCCCTATCAAAACCCCAGCAATAATTTTAAAAGAATATGAACACAAATATGAAAAAAATTAAATACCCATTGATACATATGTAGAACCACAAAAGGCCTTGAGATACAAAATAACCTTAAAAAAAAAAAAAGAAAGAAATGGAAGCATCACATTCCTGAGTTTAAACTTTACTATAAATTAATAGTAGTAAAAACAATATGGTATTAGTGCAAAAATAACAAAGACCAGTCAAAATAACTGACAGTCCAGAAATAAATTCTCTCATACCTAGTACCTAATCTATGAGAAAACATCCATGACCATAAAATGGGGAAAGACAGTCTCTTTAATAAATGGTGCTGAGAAAACCATATACAAATGAATGAATGTAGATTACCATTAACACCATATACAAAAATAAATTCAAAATGAGTTAAAGATTTAGATGAAGCCCTGTAACAATACAATATATATAAAAAAATACAAAAAACAATAGGCAGAAGTACATAATACATAAAAGAAATTCATTGTCACCTCTAAAAAGAGACTTATATTGGGCCCTCCCAGTGGTTCAACTGGTTAAAGTAATGCACTATGAAGTTCTCTGTAGTCAGTGCATTGTGAGTTCAATCCCAGGCCAGGGAGGTGACCCACTTGGTGTGACAGACCTATCTTGCCCACCGTTCCACTCAGCAGTGTATTTCAGTACATATGCCTGTTCTGCTTCCACTCCATCTCTGATCAATTCTCTCAACGCCCCCCCACACACCACCATGCCTCTGACCTGTACCCCAGTTCTTGTATGCATAAATAAATATTTAGAAAAGAGAGAGATACATATTTTAAAAATATAATGAGATGTCACTTCATACCTAGGAGAGTGGGACATATTTGGGGAATTTTGTTTAATTTCTCTATATTTGTGAATTTTCCAGTTTTTCTCTAATTTATTTCTGTGCCCCAGCAAGCCAATTCAGCTTGCTCCCCACTTTACCTTTGGGAGTCAGAGGAGGAGCAAAGGATCTCTGAAAGAGAAAAAAGTGGGGCAGCAGGCAGGTTCAGATATTCTTGCGCAGATGGACCTGTGTTTCATATCTCTAACTCATGAAAGATTGTTGCCTGGGAAGATCTATGCATCAGATGTAGCACTTAAGGCTATGGATGAATTGTTGCTCCTGCCCCTGGTAGGACAGACACTGGCAGCTGTCAGTCACTACTGACCTGTGCCCAAGGTCTCTAAGGGGCTGATCCTCTGGCACCAACCCCTCATTGGTAGTCTACATCACTGGGCTGTACCCACATCACTGCTAGAGCTGTCTCCTGCAGTGCTATTGCCTCCAGCACTGCCAGCCCCAGCCCTGGACCACTGCTTTGTACTCCGGGGGTACTGTCTCAGCAGTGCCACCTGTTATTACCTCCAGCTGTCACTGTGAATTGAGTTGTGACCCACCATGTATTGATGTGCAAAGCCTCCAGTCTTCCATTGAAGGGGCAATGCTGTGCTGTACAAGCACATTTTAGTTGGACAACTATATGCTGGACGCTTATCAGGGGTAGGATGGATGATCATTTGTGGCCTTAAAAATACTCCTTATTTGGCCCTCCCTGGTGG
>NW_004567105.1:39662893-39691314 GCF_000260355.1 Condylura cristata
CCCTACATTTTTTTTTCTGTAGCCATACATGAATTGGTTTGACTAAAGGACATTAAAAAGTGTAATGTGACCTGAACTTTAATTCAAACTTGTAGAGTTTGGACTTTCCTCTCTTGTGCCCCAACCAATCAGACCTCGATTTCAGGAGAGTAAGACAGATTTAGCAAACCCATTAGAACCTGTCTATCTCCAGCCAACCTGCAGAATCATGAGAATGTACGCTAGCAGCAACGGGGTTAACAGTAGAAAAGTTGGAAAGGAGGCACCACGGGACCAGAAACCTGGCTCACAAAAATGCCGGGAGCTTGAGGTGGGAGAAGACATGATGAACATAGTCAAAATGAAACATCCTTAGACACAAACGGCTGTCGAAAGTATCTGACTTCTGTGGAATATCAGGATGAGCAGACAAGAAATGGGATATGGAGACTGAGGGCCATTGTGGAGAATCACTGGCCCTCACAAATCAGCCTTTACACCCTAAAAGTAATTAGATTGACAAGTTAATAACTCCACAAGGGGAATGAGCCCCTCCCAAAGACAAGAGTGTATCAGTGCAATCTGAACTGGCAAGGACAGCAGCCTTCCTGCCCACTGAGTCTGTGCAGGTGTTCCTCGCCGCCACCTTCCTCCATTTGGGCGACAGCAGTCTTCTGCCTGCCTGCGACCTGTGACCATGATGGTGCTTCTCTTCACTGAGCTCCTTTTGCCACTCCTCTCCCACGACTGCCTTCCTGGGACTATGCAGGTCTCTTCTAGCCAGCCTGTCCCTTTGCGGCAACTCCTTCTGCCTGCTTGCATCTACTCCAGCATTCTTTACTTCCCTCACTCATAATAAACCTGCCCTTTTGGATTTAACTAATTTAGAAACTCACTTGAGAAACTTACCAGTGCTGCTGAAAAGGGAGCTCTGATGAAACTTTTCCTGGAGTTAAACTGAGGACCCCACACTCAGACTCCAACCTTTCTAAAAGTTTCAACAGTACCCACAACTGAGTTTTATGAAGTTAATTGTCTGACTTTTGTAACAAAATTGAACCGATGCAGGTAATTTTATTTTATAATCTTAAAACAAAATGAAGCCAAAAAAATCAAATTTGTGAACTATTTCTTATTTATAAAACAAAGAAATGTTTACGATCCTTGAACTTTGAACACATATTCACATAAAATTCATTAATTTTAAGCTAAATGGCTCAGTGAAAATAAATCTTCACCAACATCCCAAGCTCAAATCATTTCAAATCTAATATAGTATATAGTTTTAACCTAATAGAAACCCATTTCTCTGGTAAAGTTTATATACCCCTGTGCTCAGGTTGCTATCTTCATGCACAGCAGAATTTCAAACAGGTACACTTTTGCTGTCTGTACTTTAATTCCTGGATAGCCAGTGCTCGCGAGGGCTAAACCATCTCTCCAGCAGAGAAGGTATCAGGAAAATATTGCTAAAGCCAGGAAGTAACTAGGCCTGATTCTGACTCACACACTGATAATTTTTGTTAATGGAGAGTCTGAGTATACAGAGCCCTGTTTCTAAAAGCAGAAAACTAAGGGTGAATGATGCAGACTTTTTGGAGAGAAAGCAGGCTTCACCTTGTCTAGCAATTAATGGGATCTGAACAAAAGTCTTTACCAAAGTGGTTGCTTATTGTTTGTATGGTAGTTCATTAAGCTGGATGGATGGAGTCTAAATGTGTCCATAGCCTCTTTAATCACTTATAAATAAAGTGGATTGAGGCAACAGCAATAGCATGAAAAGAAAAGGAAATGCAGGAGTCAAGGAATTGAGCTTGAAAATTTTCTTTTCATAGGAATGATTTTGGACCAACTACCTAACTTGGTTAAGTCTCTGTTTTGTTATGGTGAAGTGAACAAATGAGCTGTCAGAGTTAAATGAGAGGTCGCACAAGAAGCCTTTGGCAACTAACCTGTGCTCAGTAATGTTAAGAAAATTCAGCAACCAGAAGAGGGCCCTGGCCTTAGAGTTTAGAAACACTGATGATATTTCTAAATCTGTGATGAGCTGGTTACTCCATTCCTCTAAACAAAAAATAAATAAATAACTAAAGCAGTAACATCACTTCCAGCTTCAGATGCCCTTTCCTGCCCCTGCTATGATGAAAAGCACCTGGGTAGGACACCAAAGGTCCTTCCTTGTGACAGAGAACACTTTCTGTCCCAGATCTCCTGTTTCCCTACCAACCTTTCCTGAATTCTGTTTTATCTCATTATTATTATTATTTTAAAGATTCATTTACTTACGCTAACAGAACTGGGGTACAGGCTACAGGTTTGATGGGTGAGAGGATTCACCAGAGACAGAGTGGGGAGCAGAACAGGCAGACTGACGAAGTACACTGCTAAGGGAGCAGCGGGCGGGTCAGGAGAGGTCTGCCACACCACGTGGGTCAGCTCTCTGGCAGGGGACCGAAATTTGTGCTGCAGTGGCTTCTGAGAGCTTCATGGTGTGGTGCTTTAACCTGTTGCACCACTAAGGACAGCACCCAATTTATCTCATTATTCATTACACAAACCCAGAAGCTAATAAATACCAAGGCTGTTCCTTTCCTTAAGCCCCAGACCAGCAGCTTCAACCAATGCCTCCTACACAATGCCTTCTTTACATTTTCTGTCCCCAGTATTTTGTCTTCTTTAACTTCCCAATAAGAGAACAAAAATAGTCACTTAATTGGCTACTCCTGCTTTCGTCTCTTGTTGACTTGCTTTGCTTTGTTCCTGCTTTTACCATAGAATTAAAAACTCTCAGAATTTGACCCCAAAGACTGTATTTAAGACTATATCCCACTATTCAGCCTGCCCTCCATTAGTCAAGATGTTCTCAAGCATGATAAGCATTATTATCTCCAGTCACTAGGATGACACTCAAAATCCATTAGCTGCCTATTAACAGACTTGGTTTAAATAAATCATCTTCCATGAAGTATGCATACGCTACTTGGAGATCTTCTTGTGGCACTATAATCTTCACATAATTTTAGATTGATGTGCCCATACCACTTCCCATATGGGCCCTGCTGTGTTCACACTCGATCTTAAGACCCTGGACTAACATAAACATTCATTAACAGTTGGTGGCTTCATCAGACTTAAATCGCACAGCCTGTTGTTCATCAATCTCTTGCAAAATTTACACATTTTGTTGCACTAACACGTATGTGTGTGACTCTAGACTATGAGTTTACTGAGACAGGAACCATGCTTTTGTTGTCTCTCATAAGACAGACACTCAACAAACATGCTTGAATAAAAGAAATCTGTCTTGAGCCTGAATCCATGGAAAAAAGTCTCAGACACTTCCATTTTCCACCTTCAGTGTAAGAAGGAATATTTTGGGAAAACTAGGGGATGAAAACAAAGCAATCTCTTGGGAAAAGTGACAACTTTAGATGACATCACTTATTATCACAATTTCTCAGGATAGAGACATCTGACCAAGTTATCCAGCATGAAAGTATGTGGGTCAGAGATCTTCCCAGGTAACTGCATCACAGTAGTGTTGATTGTGTTAATGCAGAGTGATGTTGTGAAAGAAAATAAGATGCATAATTACATACATTTAGTGGGGTATATGCATGATGAAGAGATGGAGATGATTTAACTTCCTTCTCTTGAAGGTATAATTTCTAACAAAGAGAATCAATTCAGTAGTTAATAGAGAGAATTAAATTACATGACAATGACAATGTTTTATAATAAAAGGCTCATCAGAAACAAACTTTTGGTAGCCCATTATTTCAGTTTCATATTATGGCACAAATCATTGTATGTACTCATATGCAAACTTTCTACCCCCTTTGTGAAAATGGCATAAACATATGAAATTATCTATTTAACTTCAAATGAGCCAGTTCATTATGTGAAGATGTAATCTTAATATAAGTGTTTATGTTTTAAATTTTATAGAAGTATTAAGTCAAAGAGGCCACAATGAAGCACACTGTGACTTGGATGACATATAAATTTGTATCTACCTGGATAGTATCATGACACTCAAGTATCACTATACCCCTTTCATTTTGTATCATAAATGGCATCTACAAATCCCCCAGACAACCTTTTCTATTTTAACAAAATGGCTACAAATTGATAATAGCATACTTTGAAGTTTATTCCGCTTTATATTCTTGACTCTGAAACAGATTTTTCTATCTGTTTCATATGTAAAGCAGTGCAAAAAGACACACTGAAACAGTGCTAAGGATTGTGAGCAGAGTGGGGGTAGGTTCTCATGCACAATTGCAAGACCACACAATCTCAGAGTCCGATGATAGTAGGGTTTATTAAGCAAAAAAGAGCCTGGGAAAAAGAAAGATTTTGAAGCCACACATGGCCTTCCTGTATCTCATCCTAACTAGTGTCCATAGTGTCCAGAATTTCCAGTCTGCTCCTGGAAGATGAGGTGATAATACAGTGTCTTATTTTTCTGCTTAAGTCAGCTTCAAAGGGGTGGGAGTGGTAAGTAGTTATGACACATGGTTGTCCTGGGTTCAATCCAAATAATAAACTAATGAAGCGAGCTAGAACCTGATTGCTCCATTTAGATTGCACCTGATTGGTCAATTTTGTAATAAAAAAGCCAGAATTAAAAGAGGGGAAGACCAGCTTGTCTTACACTCATGTTAGGGCAGTCCTGCTGTCTTCATCCATGACTGGAGCTGGCCTTTCTGGGGCAAGGAGGAGAACATCCACAGGTGTGGGCTGGCTGCCATGTCTCAGCCCCAAACAAAGCCACCTTGCTGTGTCACCTGTCACCCTTGGGTGCCAATTACAATTCCTATAGTTCTCCTGTTGGACAACTGAAGAAGTAAAAATTTTGACAACTTAAGACATTATTTAATCATTTAAAGTTTTATTTTGTTTATAAATAGCTCTATCCTCCTTTCCTACAGAAATTGGCCTGACCTACTTCAAACTGTAATCTCTTTGCTTCAGAGTTGAATAAATTTGCCCTCTCTGGGGCGATTGCTTTTGACACTCAGACTTAAATTTTCTGCTTAAGTCAATTCCAAAGGGTTGGGAGTGGTAAGTAGGTAGGACACGGTAGGTTGTTCTGGGTTCCATCTGGGTGTGTCATAATTGTTTCCACAGATGAAAAGGCAGCTACCAAAGAGTTAGAAGAGGAATTTAGCACCATGGTGTAGCCCCCAATTTCTCTATCCAATATTTCTGAAAAAAATAGCTACACACATTTTAGAACCAAGAACTCAAATCCCATTAATTGTTCTCATAAAAGGAGCCACAGTCGTAAAATTTCTCCTATCCCAATTAAGTAAAGTTAGGGTTCATGGTTTCATTAAACTAAAATGACACAAACTCATTATATCTTCTGTAAATTCCTGCCTCTTTTGTTACACAGATGTGGATAAAGCACATTTCCATTCAGGATCTCATCAGTGAGCTCCTGTCTCCTCAGGCTAGACTAAGCAAGTATTTACATCTGCGATCTTAAGACCCAATGAACAATTTTTCTCTGAATCTGACCACACTCATTCTTGAGTGTGTATTATCACCTACAATAAAACTTCATTTCTAAATCATCTATACTGACCCCGCATGAATTCTTTCCTGAATGGAAATCAAGAACCTGGAGTTTCTCAGCACCCTTGGGCCCCACAACTCAGTCTCTTGGGATGTATGTGTGATGTCAGAGGATGAATTCTGCAGCAAGTGTCACTGATCAAAGGCTGGTATAAATCATTCCTGGCTATCAGTAACCTCCACACCACTTCAGCAATCCTTTGGTAACAGCTTCACACACACAAACACATTCTCACTCAGAAACTTGACAGACTAAAACAAAAGCCCTAGAGCACTATTTAACCTAATGACCTATGCTCAGCTGAGGAAATCATCAAATTCAGGATAATGACAAACAACAAAACCTCTTAGACTTTAAGAAAACTGCTTTTAGAGTCCATAGTGGAATCCTTTTGGATTGTCTCCTTCCCAGTGCTTATGGCCTTAAAACATAATTATTATGCATGGTGCTCCACAAGGCACTAGAGAATCAAGAAAATTATAAAATTATGTGATACTGGTGCCAACAATTGCTTAATTCTGGATATAGATGGATATGCTTATGTCAATGAGTTGCATGTAATGTTCTATTACTAATAAGCTGATATAGTTCAAAACTGATACAGAAGAAAAGATCAAAGATATGACAGAATAAAAACAGTATGGAAAGTATCAGAAGGGAAATACATGATGCTATTATCAAACTGACAGAAGCAATACATTTGATAAAAAGGCAAAATTATTTTTCAGAAATAGGTACGAGAAGAGAAAGTTACTGATTAGAAGGTGTGTGAGATTACATAAAAGATCTAGCATCGGGTCCTCGCTCATCTGAGTGACTAGGTGTGTATTAAATGAATGGGCTGTCCAAGTTACGGTGTAAATGGAGAAAGTAGGTTACTCAATAAGAAAGAGCTGTTGATTCAGATACAAATGAAGATAGGAGTGCGTGCCAGTGTGGCCCTAAGGACCTGAAGGAGTTAAAATGCATGTCATGGAGATCCTTGATTCAGGAGTCAGACTAGCTATATTTGAGTCCCGGCCCAACCACAGCCTCTTTTTATAAAATATTTTTTATGCATACAAAAATGGGGCATAGACCAGAGACATGGGGTGGGGGTGAAAGGATTTGCCAGAGGCAGACTGGGGAACAGAACAGGCAGATCTACTGAGATACACTGCTGAGGGGAACAGGAGAGACAGGAGAAGTCTGCTGCACCTTGCGGGTCAGCTCCTGGAAGAACTCATGCTGCAGTGATGGTGATAGTTTGATAGCCCTGTTTCTTTAACCCCTGAACCACCAGGGAGGTCCTTTTCATTAAGCAGGGATATTTGTAAGAACATACATCATAGAATAATTTAGAACTGAGGTTTGTTGTAACTTTTTTCTTTTGATTTATTCTCTATGCTTGTAAAAGAAAAGTGACTATAACAGCTACTTTATTGAGTTGTCATGATGAAAGGCTAGTTAATATGCATAAATCACTTAGAACTGGCATGCATTAAGTATCATACAACTTCTCTCGGTTAATGTTCTAAGTCAGCACACAAGATAATCTATCGTCAGTGCTACATCCAGTATGAAAAAATAAATGTTTGGTAAATGGCACTAGATAAAAGGCAAGGAACAGGATATACTAGAGAAGGGATATTCCATAGTTTAGAGCAGGAGGAATTAAAAGTCTTGGGGAGAAGACTGGATCATGGTGGAAAGGTGATCTAAAATTTTGTGAGGTTCAGCTTTCCTTAGCCTGAGATTCAAAGCAGAAGATCAGGGGGCCCTTCCTGGTAGAGCAACATGTTGAAGTGCAGCAGTAAAAAGCTAGTTGCAGCAGCTTCAGCAGTTCTATCCCCTGCCAGGGAGGTGACCCACATGGTGCAGCAGACCTCGCCTGTCTCACCTGCTGCTCCTCTCAGCACTGTACTCCATAAATCTGCCTTTTCTACTTCCCATTATGTCTCTGATGAATCCTCTCACTGCCCCTGTACCTCTGGCCTGTATCCCAGTTCTATGTATAGAGATAAATAAATCTTAAAAAAAAAAAAAAAGGGATAAGATCAAAAGAGGAGACTTCATCAGTGACTTTGAACTCTCCTTACTTCTGACTTTAGGAAGCAAATAGAAACAAGGAAACACCTTTGCCATCAACTAGGACCACTGAAAAGGAAATTCTCAACAGTCAGCTAGTTAGCTAGTTAGCATCAGTCTGTTAAAAGTGGGAAGTGGAGGATGATTGGATGGTGGTGAAGAGAATTCTCTAGAAAGAGCGAAAATATCTGTGATTATTATGACAATGGTGTAGAAGAAACAGAATCTAAGAATATATATTAACTGAGGGCCATGAAAAACTCACAGCCTGACAAGCTAGAGTGAGAAGGACACTTCTTGGTTGAAACAAAGGCTAGAGTTAGAAATGGTAGGAAAATTGTAAGAAGCTTGTGTGTGGTGAAGAAGGCCACTTTCTCTAACGAATTCTGTCCTCTTCATTTTTATGGTCAATCAGTGCCCAGTTTGGAACAATTCTTCCCATTTTCACAGGAGACAGTATACAAAGAACAGTTGGTTTTGTCTAAATCTAGGAAGAGTAAGACACAGTCCCAAGCTTGAATGGAAAGCATTTTTATGCAAGTTCACATAATGTTTAGTTTAGATGGCTGTAATTTACTGAAACAAATTATTACAATTCCTACTAAATTTGAGCTTGGTTATTTTTTAGTTTAGGGACACAAAGAACATTTAAAATATACAGATATACAACAAATCTTAAATAATGCTGTAGAATATCTATATAAGATAGCTTATAAGTTATAACAAAAAAGCCTCAACTTTAAGAAGAAATAGAATATTAAGTTAGTAAATGAGTGCATTTAGGTTTTGGCAACATCATCCCCCCTGGGAAGTTAGAACCTAACATTTCAGGGTGGTATATGTCCTATTTGGTGTGTTTGCTCTGAGTTTCCCAGGTCCAAAGCATCCAGGTTTGCCCATTGTTGTCCTTAGGTCCCTGAGACATCTCACAGAGGCACTTCATTAATGGGACATTGTGGGTGGAGGCTTTTAAGGAGGAGCACTCTTCAGAGGTATGTGGAAAGGCATTCATATGACTAATCTGAAGAGATCCAAGCCCCTGTACAGGTATG
Source organism: Condylura cristata (assembly GCF_000260355.1). NCBI lineage: Eukaryota > Metazoa > Chordata > Mammalia > Eulipotyphla > Talpidae > Condylura > Condylura cristata. The sequence continues at coordinate 39,671,576 of NW_004567105.1, forward strand.
TCCAGGGGTCCAGATCACAACTATGACTCCTAAGACCTAGAAAAAGTCTGAAGGAGAGAAAATAATTCTTGCTACATGCATTTGACTTTGTAGCTTCTACAAAGTGTATCATTCCAGGTCCTATAATTGACCTGTATGCACACTGTTGCCATGGGCTTCCTCCCTGACAGGATCTAACCCACCCTCTCTTAGCTACAGAACAAATACATTCTGGAGATACTGTCAAACAAACAGACCCAATATTCTTTGTTTTAGAATGGTTTGATATCCTAGACTTGTAACTAGATGCCCCATCCATCTCTGAACTCCCCAAAGACACAGAAAACAGAACTAATTAAGATCTTGATTCTCTACCAGGACAGCTGGCTCCCACAGAGATGTTGGGCATGTCTGGACACACTATAGATTGTCACAGTGGATCAGGGACTCTAGGTCTCTATGAGAACACTCAAACTAGATGCTAACTACTGTATTATCTCAGAAGCCCTTCACTGTGCATATCTGGTTCATTCTTATCACACAGGACTGTAGTGTGGAGATAAAGGTTCTAGAAAGTAATCTTTGAATATAACAATGCAGCAATCTCAAACTATTTGTCAAGTAATGGCATGGAGATTAGCACTGAAATAGCAGTTGATCTAGTTAGCAGGAAGAACAAAAGTCAATAGAGGATCAGCCCCCATCTTCTGCATCTCCACAGAAAAATCCTTAAACTTGTGTTTTAACTCACACTCATGACCATCTCTCACAAACCCTGGCTTTCTCCTGAGTTATCCCCTCAGATCTTGTCCCAATATCACTCTTCCCATCTTCTTCCTCACACTTCAAATTATCTAAGTCCTAAATCACAAGACCATCCTTGAGTCTTTCTAGTCTCTACCCACATGTCTGTTTGGTAGCTATCTTTGTTTAGTTTTGGCTCCATATCATTCAAGATCATTGCTTATTAGCATTTTATTTGTATGCTTCATTTTGATTTTCATCATTTCACACAAACACACACATACTGCAGAAGGCCTATCTGACTCACCTCCATCCTTGCCTTCCCTTCCCAATGTAATACACTGTCAGGATGTCATATTCTACAAAGCACATACAATATAAATGTCAGCAGAGAAGCATAGAACTCTGGCCTGATTTAGGCCTCTACTATGTTTTCATTCTTCATAGTTCTCACAGTGACTGCCCTACAGCTGAGGAGATTAAGACAGAAAAGTTGAGTGATGGGATCACAGAGGAGGTCAGAGCAGTCTTCAGTCCACAGGAGTCCAGCAGTCCCTCAGTACACACTACTTAAACCTCCAGGAAATTAGCTTAGATAAAACTTCTGGTGTCAGCACTCAAGGTTACTTAACATGATCATGCCCTCATGACCCTGGGAGGAAATGACCTGCTGTTTTTATAACAAGACTTCTGGCTGTGCTAAGATGCCAAGGTTTGAAGTGGAAGAATGCATCTCCTATATGTTTTTTTAAAGTAAATTATTTTTATTTAATTTTTTACATCATTCTTCATTTTGTACATTTTTTCATCTCAGTTGTAATCACCATGAACTTCCCATCAGTATTTCACCCATGTGCCATCACCATAGTCCCTCGCACTCACCCCACCCCCATTTTGATCTTGTTCCCTTCTCCTCCTCCATATAAAGGAAAAGAAAAGTGTAAGGGATCAAGAAAAAAAAGATATTTTATATGGCTATATGGTAATTGTAATAACGTAAAAACATCAAATAACAAATTTAATTCTGTATGTTTTAATGTCATAGAGCAAAAGCATTTAAAGACTTTGAGTACATGGGGATGTTTGAAGGAAGAAAGATGTAGAGAGGACAAGAAAGGAGCCTCTGGGGTCTCCTTTTTGCCAAAGCCTCTAAGTTAGAGGGGACAAGTGAGCACTGAGGTTGATGATTGCTAGGTGTAGATGCCCAAGATTCCATTTATAATTGTATTAATCAATAATGTGGAAATACAAGTAATAAGTTCATGTTATAAGAAAAAAATATGCTCCTGCCTGGTGGCACAAGGGGTTAAGTCACAGCACTATGAAGTTCTATCCCCAGCCATGGGGGTGACCCACATAGTACAGCAGACTTCTCCTGTCCTACCTGCTGCTCCCCAAGCAGTATGCTTCAGTAGATATGCCTGTTCTGTTCCTTACTCTGTCTATGGTGAATCCTCTTACTCTTGTACCTCTGGCCTACACCCCAGCTCTTATATGTATAAATAAATATATAAATAAATAAATCTTTAAAAAAAGAAAAAAGAAACTTTCTCAACTATTTTTAATGTCTTAGATCTAACATTTTAGTAAATAACTCACAAGCAATTTCTTGCATAAAATTACTAACAATGCCCCCTCAGTCATATTACACATTATCAGAACTAAAACCCAAATGTACTGAATATCGCTGCACATGTAGGCACACATCAACTAGAGGGTAATTCATCCTGAGTATGTCACCCTACAGACTCTTTCAGAAAGGCAAGTGCTGAATTCAGAAATCATCAGTCAATAATCAGGCATGGTCTATAAAACTTTATGTCTGCATTCATAAAGATTAGGGAGTGTGAAGTATTATTTTTTTTGATGATGCTTATTAAAGGTGAGCAGAGTACATAAGAGAGTAGTTAACAGGTGTTTCACTTGACAGTGATTGGCCCTATGTTGTGAGTCACAATGACAGTAATGTCCCAGCAGAGCCGACTCAGCCACGGGGAATGAATGCTCATTCTATAGCAAGATTTATTGATCCAAACATTCTATAACATTCCCCATAAAATATTTTTTTAATCTAAAGTATATGACTCTTTAACAAATTTCTGTATGAGAATTCTAACTTTAAAAACACTGAATAACTAAAAACAAAATGAGACCTATACTAGCATAAATGAACAAATTACTTCCTATAAAATGGACTAGACAACAAATTAAAAGGATGTTAGAAATTTGAAAAGAGTTGAGGTAACATTGAATTTAAAAAAAATGTTATACTCAGATATAAAAATGTTCACAGAAATGGATAATACAATAATTAATATCCCATAAAGCAAAAGGAAAGATATACATGAAGAAACAATTAACAGGGAAGACATCTAAGGAATTAATTAGCACTTGAAAATTATTTAGTCTTTCATTAGTGAAAATGAAAATCAACATCAACCCTCTTTCACTCACTTAAATTAAGGGAGCCTTTTTGAAATTATAGCATTTGGAGGCTAAGAGGGAGGAAGGGTAGACAAAAGAATCAAGGAGGAATAAATGATGTTAAGAAAGTAAATACCCACTTCCCTACATACACACAGCTGGTACATGGGTACATTTAAAATGTAAAATATATACTCAAAATACACCCAAAACGGTGATGTGTTTAAATCAAAATATTATTTATGAATGTGTTCATGTTCTCCCCTCACTTAATATACTTTATTTTCCTTAAGCATTAACATGGCATGAGCCTAATGTGGGTACAGAAATTGAGATGAGGAAGGATAATCAGGAAAGTGACTGGCTGCTTATCATTCAGTTCATTCACTCAATGAGTAAATAGATACAGAATCTGTGCTAGATGCTGGGCTCAATGAGAGAAAGCTAGTCACTATGTTCCTGACCTCGAGGAACGGATATGGTGTTTAGTTTCTGGAAGAAATACAACAAAAACAATTCTGTTTCTTCATTACAAAGAGGACCAAAAACTACATACATGCATGCCAGGTGCAAAGGGTAATGCCTAACATAGGTAAAAGTATAATATTTGGTACAATAACACTGACAATCTTATTAAACTAGGGTAATAAATATATTGGTATAACCTTTCTATAAGGTAATTTATATCAAGGAGGATACTATATTGCTATTTTGAATCTGCAATCATATTTTCAGCTTGCACAGTGTGATGTGAGAACACAGATCTTTCTGAGGTGAATACAGTCAAATGTGTGGGGAGACACTGGAAACTGTTAGTAGTTGCAATATCTTCACTTCTTAGACCATTTCACAGACATATGCAAATCCTCACTTCTCAGACCTTCATCTCCTACTCTATCATGTGTGATTGGACCATGCTCTCTCTAGAGTCTCCAGTAATAGCTACATTATATAATTTATTGAAACATTTTAATTAACAGAGAAATGCAACATACCTGTCTTTAATATGCTGAGGAGAACCAAGGCACCTAAAGCTGCCATTGATCATGATGGCGAGTCTTGTGCAAAGAGCTTCACACTCCTCCATACTTGGGGAAAAGAAATAATAACACATGAATGAGTGTTTTCATGAGATGCAAAGCTTGAATTAAATAGATATGAATAAGTAGATAAAATGTCATTACTACAAGTTAGCTAATTTTTATATAGAAACCTCACAAACCTCCCTCCCCCCAAAAAAAAAATATATTTTAAAACTGGTAAGAATTTGTTTAGGTAATTAGTTCCATAATTAATTTAAAAAAAAAAACAGCAACCCCATATTTCAGAAAGAACTGCTCTAAAATATGAGAGAGACCTTCAATCTGGTTGGGTGAATTTTAGTTGCTCTTAATGAGTAAAGTACATTACAGTGTTCTTAGTCTCAGTATCTGGGCATGGTTTCACCATTTCCTTCTAGAGTTAGGAATAAGGAGAAAAATGGATAGGTGAATTCAAAGAAGAACTGCGATTAGGAAGACTTTTCAGCAGAACATAGCTAGTTTAGAATAGTGGAATCAATCACAAGATGTACTGAGCTTCATGAATAGTTAATCTTTTCTTTTACATTGTATGAAAATGTACATGTCTAGTCTATGGAAATAAAACCATATTACTAATAGGGAAAACATGAAAATGAAGACATATATGAGAAATTGCTGTGATATGTGGTCTTTCTGAAATGCTGAGATAATTATGTTATGTAAATTAAAAGGAATTTTTACCATGACAACAGTTTATCCAATCTTAGGAACTATACCTGAAAATGGAGACTTAACAAATGCTAACAAAATGGATATAGGAATTTAGAAAGTTTCTGAAATTGACAGAGCAAAAGGATCCTTCTATGTTGAAACATATTCCCTATTTTAGATTTGTTAAAATTAATTATTTCAATTTACTTACTTTTCTGAAGAGAAACAGAACAAAGACATGAAAAGGACAAACAACAAAGGCAGGATTTCAAGCTATAGCCAACTCAAAAAAATAGCAAATTATTTCACCAGATTCTACTATAAAACTAGACAAAACTAACATACACAACCACTTCAGGATTCTGGAAATTGACCAAAGGTTCATAACAATCTGAGAAATACTAATTGTTGACAAAGTAATACATGCAAGAAGAGAAGGGTGGTGATTACATGGATCTAGTAGATAGTTACATGGCACTATACCACACAAAGGTAGAATAAATGTCTTATTCAAGAACACAAGGGAGATTATCCAGAATAGGTCATATATTGAATTAAAAAATAAATTCACAAAGATTTAGATCATATAAATGTCAAGCAGAAATTATCAAAATAGCAGAAGAAAGCAAAAAAAATCTTTTAATACATGGAAACTGAACAATAGGCTACAGAGAAAAAAGAACTACTGGATTAGTGAGAAAAAAAACAAAGAAACATACCTATCTGTGATTATAAATCTATCTATCTATCGATCTATCTATCTAGCTTGTCTTTAGACAAATTAAAATAAGGAGTCAACCTTCCAGAACTTACAGAATGCAACAAAAGTAGTACTAAAAGGAAGGTATATTGCTATACAGATCCACATCAAGAAAAAAGAAAGAGTGTGAATAAGAATCCTTCCTCAACTCAAGAATTAGAAAAGGAAGAACAAGCAAATCTAAAAGCAAGGAGAAGGAAATAATTCAATGTAGAATAGAAATAAATAAAACAAAAATAACAGACCAAATGATTAATGCAATCAAGTTAGCTTTTTTTTGATGAAATAAACAAAATAGATAAATGTGTAGCAAGAGACACTAAGAAAATAAAGAGAAACTCTCAAATAAATAGGAGAGTAGTCTAGTTTCATTGTTCATAATGGAGTGGTACATTTTTAATAGCACAATTTATTGAAGAAACTTTCCTTATTATAGTGTATATTTTTTGCCCATTTGTTGTAAATTAATTGACCGTATAGCTTAATTACATTGATCTGTATATCTGTTTTTTGTTCCATCATCATATTGTTTTCACTATTATAGTTTGTAGTATAGTTTGAAGTCTGGCATATTATACCTCTGGCCTTCTCCCTTTTAATCATATGATCTTTAGCTATTTGGATTCGTTATTGTTGTTATTCCATATGAATTTCAGTAATATATATTCCATTTCTCTGAATAATGTCCTTGAGATTTTTACTGGAATTGCATTGAATATGTAAATTGCTTTTGGTTGGATGACCATTTTGATATTAATTCTTCTGATCCATTAGCAAGAAATACTTTTATTTCTTTGTGTTTTCTATTTATTTTAACAGTGTTTTACAGTTTTCCTTGTTCATGTTTTCTCATCTCTTCTTTTAGGCTTATATCACATCTCTCAGAACTCACAAATGAATTTTAGAAAACGTTCAGAGATGAGCTAATTCTATACTGCTCAAACTCTTCAAAAAATGATTACTGAGATGGAGAAATATTTGTATATCATATATCTGGTAAGGGGCTGAGATCAGAGATCTACTCATACAACTCAACATCACACACACACACACACACCACAATAAAAAAAAAAATGGACAGAAGAGTTAAACAAGCACTTTTCCAAAGAACAGCTATAGACAACAAACATGCACATGAAAAAAACCATCAGGAAATATAAATCAAGAAACCTCACACAGAGTAGAATGACTCATATCAAAATGACCAGAAACAAGAAGTGATGAAAAGGAAATGGAGATATAGGTATTTCTACACTGTAGGGAGTACAACTGGTTCAATACTTACAGAGAGCATTATGAAGGTATCTAAAAGCATTAAAAATAGCTTTTTAATTTTACTCCTAAACATATACTAGAAAGTTCAAAATTACTAGTCAGAAAGCAAATTTGCACCTTTAAGTACATTGCAAAACTGTTTACATAGCAAAACTTTGGAAACATCCTAAGTACCCAACAATAAATGAGTGGGTCAAGAAGATGTGGTACATTATATAACATATACATTTGTAATATAGAATGGAATATCACTCAGAAGTTATAAAAATAGAAATTCGTATCATTTGTATCTACACAAATAGAGCCAGAGCCATAAGGCAGGAGAAAGACACATACTGGATGGTGTAACTTATATGGGGAATACAATGGAACCAAACTAAGGTTCACTGAAAGACAAAGTTAAAAACTACCTCTTGAAAGCTAAAACACCCAGAAGAAGGAGGGGGGGAAAAAAAAAAGCAGAGTGTTTGAAACATGATTAAAAATGAAGGGAGCACAATGGAATATTGTGATGGACTCTGTATGATTTGGTGGTGGGTGTACTATGGTGGTGATGCTGCAGGTGGAGGTGGGGGAATGATATACTTCCAAAATACCAACAATTACATAGCCTAATTTAACCACTATTAAGACAATTAGTTATTATTTTTTAAATATAAGGAAAAGGGCCCTTCCTGATGGTACAGTGGGTTAAAGCACAGCACTAAGAAGCTAAAGCCACTTCAACATGAGTTCAGTCCCTGGCCCTGGATGTGACCCAGATGGCACAGCAGACCTCTCCTGACCTGCCCGCTGCTCCCCTCAGCAGTGTACTTCATCAGTCGGCCTGTTCTGCTCCCTACTCTGTCTCTGGTGAAGCCTCTCATACTGTCCCTGCACCTCAGGCCTGTATCCCAGTCCTCTATGCATAAATAAATAAATCTTTAAAATATATATACATGTAAGGAAAAAAATGAGGGTGGTAATCTGTACTATTCTAGCCTCATGAACATGCAGTCTTGGTAGACTGATAAATTCTTTGCCAGCCTGAAGGGAGTAAATGCCATTTGAATTATTACCTGGTAACATAGTTCATATAAATGACTCTTAGAGCCAAGCAAACAGAAATGGCCAACAGCTTCTTTATCCAAAGAATGTATCTCATATTTTCTAGACTGATAGTGTGATGGTGTTAAACATAGAATCTGCTGATGTGGTAAAGGCCAAATGGGCCCAAGTCAACCTGGCTTGCCATGTCAACCAAAAGCAAACCAAATGACCTTGAAGAAAACAGAAGAACCCTGAATATATAAAAAGTGCCAACTAGAATAAACCTGAAACAGAATATTCTTTGTGTTAACAGAAAGATCCAGGGCCTGCCTGGTGGCTCAGGGGTTAAGTCTCAAGGGTATCAAGGGTAAGTCTCAAGGGTATTTTGTGGCCTGAATTAGATCCCTAGTCAGGGAACTGACCCACATCTAGCACAGTAGACCTCTCTGTCTCACCCACTATTCCCCCTTGGAAGATTATTTCAATATATCCACCTTTTCTGCTTCCCACTTGGTGAATCATTCTCTCCTTGCACTTCTGGCTTACTTGAAAGTTATTTTGTTTGTGTAAACAAACAAAAAACAGAGATCCACTGCAAAACAAAAAGCTAGTTAACTGGATATGATTGAATATAATCTCCATCTAGGTAATTAGCAATTAGGCCAGTTTCTAGGAACAACTATTTCTAAGTTAAATAAATTAAAACAAAATTTTAAAAGAATAAACAATAGGAAGTTTCTGGGTATCCCTAGATGTTAGAAATAGGGAATACATATCACTGAAGCTATTGTAAATCAATCAAAAGAATAAAGAAGACCTTGTTTAAAATATTAAACTATGACAATAATAATCAATAAATAGAGATTATGAAAGAAACAAATTATTTAAATAAATTAAAATATTTTCCTTGACTAATAGAGTACATATAATACAAAAAAAAAAAAAATCAGTATAGAGGCCCAAAATAAATTTGAGATGTCAGAATAAAAACATAGTGAATTATAAGGTAGGTCTATGAAGAGATGTTCTCTGATAAGGTAGAATAGCATACTTGAAGAGAAATGCATAGAAACTCCGAGATCAAAATGACACCATTTTGAGTTTAACTTATAGACAGTAAAAGTATGAAAATGAATGGAAACATAGAAATGGCCAAATATATGAATAAAATGCCTCTACAATTATTTAAAAAAGTAATAATTGCACTTTAGTAATACAGTGAATTTCAGATAGGATAAATAAAAAGAAATCTACTTCTGGTCATATAAAAGTTATACTGTTGAAAATCAGTTAGAAGTCTTGAAAGCAAAAGGCAGATGATTCATTAAGTAAAAGGAAACATCAGAGTAATCAATGGCTGACTTGTGATAGGAAAAAAAGTAGGTGAGAAAAAAAAAGATGGATCATATATGCATTTAGAAAATGTGAAAAGAAAATACACAACACTAGAATTGTTATAATGAAAACACAAAGTAGTCAAGGACATGAAGAAACTAAAAATGTTAATGTTTCTGAGAATATAAAATGACAGTGTAACTTCGGAGAACAGGTCTATAGTACCTTAAAATGTCAAACAGAAATTTAGCATGCAATCTAATTCTTTAAAAATGACCAAAGAAAAATAAAATCACATGTTCAAATCACAAAAACACCTTCCATGTGACTTTTCACAGCATATTACATATAACAGCCACACAATAAACTAAACACATAAACTGGTAATGGACAAAGAAAATGTGGTCTAGCTACAAAAGTGAATACTGCCAAAGGAGGGGCTGGCTAATTATTCAACTTCTAACAACGAAGAGTGGAGAAATTCACTGTAGTGTTGACAATGATTCACTAACTATGGTTGCTGATGAGAAGTCCCTCATGCTAGAAATTCCTAGACTGTAGGTCCCTTACTGTTTTTTTACCTAGGTTCTCAAAATTGTTTTTGTAGCAAGCAATCTTGAAGGTTAATCAAGACCTTGAAGGAAATATGTGGTCAAACTAAAAAAAAAAAACACTAAGTTTTCATTTCAGCTAGTGGTTCTTGGACAGAAAGAAGCTGAGACGTGGATTCAGATGGACCTCAGGAAGAGTCTAGTCTCACCTTGAACAGTAACAATAGATGAGGCAAGGGTGTGTTCAGTGACAGAGCTTTGGGTTCAGATTTTATTTGCATCACCCACAGGTTGTGTGGTCATGGTTATATTACTCAAGCTCTCTGTTTCAATGTCCTAGTATACAAATATGGATGAATAATTCCTAATAGTGTGGTGTTGTTATAGACATGAAGTAATGCATGGGTAGTTCTATTTCTGGCACTTGATGCTCCACAAATCTTTGCCTCTAAGCCTTGTTGTAGAAGTGTCCCTACAGGGGTCAGAGCTCACCTGTGGGAGGTCAGCACAGCAGCACAGCCTCCCTGGACTTCCTTCATTATTGTTTTCCACAGGTACCGCTTAGAGCAGGGATCCATCCCAGAACTGGGTTCATCCTAAGGGGAAAAATAATACACAGGAAATGAGAAACTACATGGGAACGCAGGCACTGCCACTGGGGTCAGGCTGGACAAAAAGTTACTGCTTTGACTCTAGCAGGCGGCTCTCTCACTGCCATGAACTATGCTCAGAAAATTGGGGTACAACTTCCGATCAGCCCATTTACCCTTGATGCTTGAGGTAGATAGGCTGACCTTGATCAGGTAAACCTCTATAAAACTTCAGAATGATATACTGTAAAAAGACAAAGATAACTGGGAAAAAAAAAAGCTGCTTCATTTGTTATTCATTTGTTATTTATTTAGCAACATCAACTAAAGTGATGTTTCTTGAAACCTGAAGTTTTCTTCCTTAATAAACGCTGGCAAACTTTTGAGAGAACTCTTTCTAGATTATATGATACAATTCTGTATCTTGTTCTTTTTTTTTTTTTTTATAAAGAAGGAAAACAATGCCTGGTCTTTTCTGCTAACCAACTGATATATGTACATATGTGTATACTTATAAGCAAAACTAGAAGATGTGTTTACCATGGACTCTTTGTAAGAGAGTTGATCATGGGATTCTGCATTTCACTGATTTCTGTCAACTGTAAAATCCTCTTGTCTTTATTCTGAGGAAAATCTAAAAGGCCCTTCAATGCATGTGGATACTCCCCATCACCACAGTCACTAACACTGATGTGGCCATGAGTGTGATGTGACTTATCTCTTCCATGGCTTTAAGTGACTTCATTAAGTCATTTTCGGATCAGGAAGAAACATGCATCAGGCATGCAAGGAGGCCTTGTTATGTGAGTTGCAGAAACAGGATCAGGACCCTGGCGATTGACTTAAGTCCTTACTGGATCTCTCTTCCATAGTCCTGAGTAACAAAAGGGAGCCAAGACCAAGGCTTGTGAAAGGAGGCGAGGGCAAGGTGAGCGGGCACATGCTCCAGGGAAGAACCCTGTGCCCAGAGGAGACTGCTGGCCTCAGCTTAGCACAGGGGCACCCTGTGGAATGTAAGGAACAGCCACATGTCCTGAGCAACTCACTGCAGGCCTGCCTCCTCTTACTAGAAAAACATAACTTGTAAACTACAGAAGTGTGGGTTTTATTACCAGACTCTAGAGAACAGACTGGAATCATCTTTGATTCTGCGGCTTGAAAAAAAAAAATTAAAAAGCAAACTTATAAGCAGTTAAAAGGAAATCCAATTCAAATTCTAGAAAACAATCTGATGTAGGCCTTCTGAATCTTCACTAGCTCCTCCCCACTGAAATGCTGTTTCTATTTAATGAACAAGAAAAAAAAATGTTTCTCACATTTATTGATGTGCCTCAGACTTTCTAAAAGTGTGAAATGTGAAAATTACTTTTACTTATTATTTGTGTGATATTACTTTTAACTGTTCTTAAAATGCCAGCAAACAACTAGCTCTATTTCCTGACACCTACCACCTCCAATTAACTTTTATCAAATCAAACCAGATTAACTGCAATTCCCAAATAAACAAAAGGCAACCTCACTCAAAACTATTACATAAACTCTGCTTGTTCCCTGAATACTCTCCCCTCCCTACCAATTCCACCCTGCATCTCGACATCCCTCCTCAGGATTCACCATTGACAGTATCCCTACTGCTATAACAGCCATGCTATCTGCAGAGAGAAAAAGGATTTGTGTGTGTGTGTGTTTGTGTGTGTGTGTTTGTGTGTGTGTGTGTGTGTGTGTAGAATGGCTGCAGCGTAAGCCAGAGATGAGGGGAGCTGAATGGATTCACCAGAGACAGAATGGGGAGCAGAAAAGGTGTACCTATTAAAGTATTTACTGCTGAGGGGAGCAGTGGGAGAAATAGGAGAAGTCTCCTGTGACATGTGGGTCAGCTCTCTGGCTGGAGATGGAACTCAAGATGTAGTGGTGATAGCACTGAGACTTAGTCCCTGGGCCACCACGTAGGACCAGAAAAATCACCACGTAGGACCAGAAGAAACAGCTACTCACCAGCAAAAGAAGATCAGGCTTCCCTAGCAAAGCCAGGGCAGTGGAGAGCTTCCTCTTGGTTCCCCCACTGTAGGTGGCCACCAGTTTGTCCACGTGGGCTTCCAGGTGTAAGCGCTTCACAAGGTCCCCAGCAACCTGAATGAGAAGCAGCCTCCATAAAAGCCTCCCCATTTACAGAGGGGAGCCAAAACACCTGGACCTCAACCCAGAATCTCACCCAGTGCCTCATCATTCTCACATATATACCCTTGTATAGTTCAGGAAACACCTCCCCCTACGACACAGTACTAACAGAATGAGCTGGTTTCATGCCTTGGTTTATCAAAATGATATTACAATACTCTGGAATCTGAGGCTCAGGCAAGTAGAGTGGGTAAGAAATATAATCAAATGGGGCCCAGATGAGTGACCATAGAAAGTGAGTCAAAAAGAAGACTGAGAATAGAACTGATGGCAATAAAATTGAAGTAGAGAGATGGAACCTCAAAGGAGCAGAGAACTATAGGGAGAGGTTTTAATATCCACGTAAGACAGTCCCTTTCCATTTACTGACCTCTCTCCTCATAGTCAGGTTAACAAATTAACTAGAGTGGAGATAGAGGAATGTTTCCTCTTTGTCACTGCTGGGGACCATGTGCACATCCCAAACAGGACACCTAGTAAAGAAAACCTGTTCTCCCCAAATCCATAGTTGATATGCATTGTTCCTCCTCTATCTTTTACCTTGCAACCTGCCAGCTTTTCACACATGATCAAAAGCCCAGCTTGTTTGCTTTCTCTCCAGTAGAAACAAATCCCTTCTTCCAAGTATGATGTGAGTCTCCACAGTACTTTGCACCATGCTACATTCTATGTTCCCAGTCCTTTCCCTGTGCAGGGCTGGTATACTCTAAAGGACTATGAGAATGGGCAAATACTTGCATACACACTTTAAATCACTAAATAAAACACAGCTTTAAATTAATGTATATACTATTTTTTGATACATTCATAAAAGTTGGGATAATAGTAGCAGTAATAGTAACACCGACAATGGTGAAATATTAGAACCAGCAAAATATTAGGATAATATGTATGTTTTCCAGTAAAAACTTTCAACATAATGTGTTCCTTCTGTTGTGTGCCTTAGATTAACATGGAGGGCCCTCCCTGGTGGCACAGTGGGTTAAAGCACAACACTAAGAAGCTAAAGCCACTTCAGCATGAGTTCGATCCCTGCCCCGCAGGTGATCCACATGGCAAGGCAGACCTCTCCTGACCTGCCCGCTACTCTCCTCAGCAGTGTACTTTGTCAGTCAGCCTGTTCTTCTCCCCTCTATCTCTGGAGAATCCTCTCACTACTCCTGCACCTCTGGCCTGTACCCCAGTTCTGTATGCATAAGTAAATAAATCTTTAAAAAAAATTAACATGGAAAGTGTGAAGAATCTCAAGGATTTATTCAGATGTTAAGTAGTTAATAAAATGCAGATTTCAAGGCCCAAAATATCCATGAGGAGTCTTGAATCTCCTGTATCTACTAAAGAACATCATCTTGAAGTCAGTGTTTTTTTCTTACTGGAAGGAGCAATACCATTTTTCCAAGATGACTATTCTTTCCCATGACTGCACTCAGTCCACTTATTTCATTATAATAAGCTAAAACATATTGAAATAAACATAACATGTTCAAAACATAATGATTCAAAATACTAACAAAAATATTTAATGTTATTTTGTGGGTTAGGAAAATATCAGCTAGCAGGGCCAGAATTACAGCCATCAACCACTGCCATTTTTTCCCCAGGGACAGCCTTTCAGATCTACAAAACTAGTGTAGGGTGAACATTCACATGAGAGATGAAGTAAGTGGCACTTCCTAGAAGGGAAGGCACTATTTAAGTGCAAGAGGAGAACTAAGAAATAAGTGGAACTTTGTTAGGAAGCATTTACTTTCTAGAAGAGCAGGACTAAGAGTTGTAGGGTCAGCAAAAAAGACATCTTGAGAAAATAACTTTCGGATTTTATTTTTAGACCCATGAGGTATGCCAAAAACATCTGACATTATAATGTGAGTGTGTATATCAGAAAGACATTTTTATTTCATTCCATTCATTTTATTCACAGACTAACAATATATAATTGAAAAATGATAAGCCAATGAAGTAAAGAAAGAATAAAAGTATCCAGAAAACTTCTAAATAAACTTGTCAAGCTCTGCTATTGCTTATTTTTATAAGACCAGAATACATGTCAGGTTTGCAGAAATTCACACAAGTTTAAGAGTTGCAGCCTGCAGATTTTGGATTGGTTAACCACAGGGAAGAGCCCAAAGTTCACATATTACTAATTTGATCTAATGCTTTCTGAATGTCATGTTTTATAAAAATTATGGAAAATGGTCTAATGAAAGGTATTTTTTGTTGCACTTATTATTTCGCTATGTCAAAATAATAACATATGTAATCTCTGCATTTGTGGTTGGCAAAATACTGTGAAAACTGCAAAATGTCATAAGTTAATGGAATCTCACTCTGCTATTAGATATTTTTCTCCCATAAAGTTCTAAAAATTACACTGCACTTAAGGCAAAAGCTTGGGATTCACTCATCTTTATAGCTTCAGTGACTAATCATCTTTGACACATAGTACAGTGCCTGTAATTATCATTTGAACCAAAATAAATTGCCCAGAGATACACTCACACATATATATCCATGTGACTCCAGAGGCAAAAGCTTTTCACTAGCATACATGATGGGGACATCAACATTTTCTGTGAGATTAAAGATCAAAAAGAGGGATAAAGTAAGAAAAAGGGATGAGGAATTTAGGACAGAAATGCTATTCTTCTGAACTTCACTCTTATCTCCTCCTAGTTCTCATCCCCTCTGCGTTATAACTTGTAGTTCCTTGTAACAAAACTGCATAGAAGAAAACTCTAGATAAAAGTCAAAACTGACTGTAAGTACCAAGACACAGTTTGGATATTCCTGAAAAGTATTTGCAGGCATTAACAAAATTACCTGGATAAATTACCATTTCTGTTCTAGAGAGAACCTAAATACAGAAACCCCTCTTCCTGTCTCCATTAGTTGCATGGTTTGCTTTAAGTGTGGTTTAGCTTACAGCTTTCTCCAGCATCCCAGTCATCTGATCCCTGTCTGATAAATCACTCTTGATGTAATTTTTTGCATCCAGTTAATTGACAATTGACTTCAGGCTCACTGATAAACAGTGTGAAAAGCAATGAGGAAAAATTGAAACTGATTATATCAACTTGCCAAACTAGATTCAAGCTAAATGAAGAAGTAATTTTTTCTCTCACATAGTTAAAATCAGGAGGGTGGGTGGGGTGGACCCTCATTGGTGGCTCAGTGTGTTATAGGTCAGCACTATGAAGCTATAACAGCCGCTGCAGAAGAAGTTAACTCCTCCACCAGGGAGGTGACCTACCTGGTACAGCAGATTTCTCCTGCCTTGCTCACTGTTCCCCTCAGCAGTGTATTTCAGTCAATCTACCTGTTCTGTTGCCCATTCTGTCTCTGGTGAATCCTCACACCCCTCACCGCTTGCCTGTACCCCAGTTCCTGTATGCATAAATAAATAAATCTTGGAAAAAAAAAAAAAAAACATTGGGAGCGTAGGGACTGAAAGATACACCCTTACACACAAGAGAGTAGCTGGCTGAGATGTGCTGAGAGGCCCCTCATATTCCGTTCTAGCGTAGTCAGGGTATGGGTTCGGCAGGGAAGGGAACAGAGGCAAGAGGGGTTCTACAAGGCTGCCAGGAAGGGCCATCCAGAAGCGCAGGGATATCCTTGTAGTCACAGAGAAACTGTCTGTGACTGCCTGTGCCATGAAGAACTCCTGTTAGAAGAGTCACACAATGGCTCCATGAAGTTTCACTTCTCTTGACACCCAGTAGTATACAAAATATAAAGAGTTTTCATGCACTAGGAATTGCTCCTGAAGCTTGTAGAAACCTGAATATACTGAACTTCAGGCAAGGGTCTATTTCAGATAAAGGTTGGTTTGTCTGCTTTCAGAACAAACTCTAGCCAGATCTTCACCAAGTGACTTGGTTGGTTTACTGTCTTAATTATCCCACCCTCCTCATCTCTGAAATGGGGAATAAGGGTTTTATCTACCCTATAAATGCTGCTAGAAAGTACACAGAATACTGCCCAGCCCAGAATATTAGCTAAAATTGTTTCTGTTATTTTATAGTAAGCCTTACTGATTATTTTGTGATAAACATGTTAGGCTAGATATGTGAGTTTTATATGTGTGCTTTACATATATAGGAGATGGAAATTTACTTTCCAAGAAGATGTAAGAAAGTGTGCTGGCATGTTAGAGCTGATAAACAAGTAGCATTCCTGTCTGGGTAAAAGCCAGCTGCATGAAAGAAACGAAGCCAGCTCCTAACTGGCAACCATTAAGTAACACTTCTCAGTGAGGGTACTCAGAAAAGCAAGCCAACCCTGGAAGACAGTTGAGTATCACAGGACTATTCCCCTGGATGCAGAGAAGTACAAAGCTGTACTAGATTGATAAGAACTTGTTCAAAGGAACATTTCCCAAATATAACTAAGGGACCAACTGCGGCATTTGCCAAGCATTTACCTCTTCAAGTAAAAACTAGAGACGGATACAGACAAATACCTTTCAGAGACTTAGCCAATGATTCGTCCTAGATTTTAATAGCTGTTTGACTGCAATAAGCCAGCTGACCGTTACCTTTGCTTTAAGTCAAGAGGTGGGCAAATGGTTAATGGACCAGTACCCCTCCAAGAAGGTGAGATAATGTTCTAATTTCACTTAAACTTATAAAGCACAAATTAAAAAAAAAGAGGTGAAAGCATCACACAAACCCACATAGAATGAATTGCCATTACCCAGTGAAGGCAATGTTATTAGTTTCGCCTCCTATGAATCCTCAGAGAAATACATCATGTGCACAATACACTTACTAAAATGCACTACATCAGTCACTTATTTCTGCTTCTTGTTCAGAATCCAGAAGTTCCAAAAGCACCCAAAGACTCTCTACCATGAGGTCAGGAAAAGGTGAAACTGCTCAAAGCTCCTGTCATTCTGTTGGTTCTTTACCCAGTACATATGCTGAGCTTTGGGCATGTTGTTGAGCTGTGTTTGTTGAAAGGACAATGACACCTACCTATTGATTTCTACTCCAGCCTTTATAGAGACAGAGACCAATGGGGCAGGAGCATCCCTCAGTCCTCCTGAGCCACCCAGGAAGGAACACAGATCAGCAACTGCCAGCCCACTCACACCACTCACTAGAAATCCTTTCCAACAACCTGAAAATGTCCATACCCTTAAAATCTTTCTCTGTGGGCCCAAGAGTTACAAAGTCTAGGAAGTTTATTATTGGTAACAAAGTCCAGAAAATGTAAAAGTTGCTGGGAGAGGAAACAAAGAGTAAGAGGCTATAATGTTGAAAAGAATCATTTACCTTAATATTTTCCACATGACTTCTTCAAGTAGACATATTTTTAATGGAAAATAAACACTTATATATATTTTTTGTGTTTCCTTCAACATATTAAAACTGGAAGTAGCTTTCCAATTTTTATGATACTGTGATTCCTTCCCTGGGGTGAGAGTGCAGACCTGGGGTATGTGATGTTGGTCTAGCACACACAGCTGGTCCCATTGCTGGGAAACCCAAGTTCTTACCTCAGGGATGCAGGGCTTTGGAATGCCACGCAGGTGACAGTAATATTGGAGGTGTTCCCAGCCAGTCAGGAGCTCATCCAGGGCATCCTGCTGAGGACAGTAGCCGATGCGAACCCCTGTCCTGCCCACGAAAGAGGGGTCCACATCCTCTCTGTGAAGACAAGAGAAAGCAATTCAACTTCCCAAATAGCAATTCAGCTCTTACACTGGCCTATCAACAATTCATTACATTCTGTTCAATAAAAATAATTAACTGAGCATAAATGGGTTCAATGAATAAACAAAGTCACCCATGTGTCTAGAGCACTGGCTTGGTTCTGGAAGCAGAGACCACAGGTACTTTGGCTATTAAGGGAAAAAACAAATAAAAAACATAGAGCAATGTATTTGGCATATGGTGTGTTCAGTAAGTTACTGTTATAACTATTATGTTTCCACATGGAAGAAATTTGCATGCTATATTTCAAGAAATCAATGGCTAAGGGACTAAGCTATCATTTAATGCCAGAATTTAAATATTTTATTATAAAAATGTATATAATTTTCACTGAATATATAGAAAAAATAGATAATATGGAAAATCCATAGTTCCAGCCCTCGATGTTTACTACCATTAATATTAGAATGTCACTTCTTCGAGAGTAACTATGCTACATGTGTGTATAGTATTATTCAAAATCATACCTATTTAAATAGCAAAAATAGGTTAAGGAATACAAAAGTACAAACACAAGTTTATTTTATAAACTTTCAGTTATAAAATCAATAAATCCCAGGAATAGGAAGGACCGAATGGTGACTGTAGCTAGTAAAATGTTGCATGCTTACAAGTTGTTAAGGGAGTGAATCTTTTTAAAGGTTTATTTATTTATACAACAAGGCCAGTGGTGTGTGTGTGGGGGTGGTGGTGATAGGATTCACCAGAGATAGAGTAGGGGACAGAACAGGCAGATGAACTGATACACACTGCTGAGGGGAGCAGCAGTGAAAAAGGTGAGGTCTGCTGTACCATGTGGGTCTCACTGATTTGAGATACAACTCATTCTGCAGTGACTTCGGATAGCTTCATAGTGTTCATATTTTTAACCCTTTAAAAATATAAATCCATGTGTGATAGCTAGACTTCTTTTGAGCAATACCCAAGGTATACAAATAGTGAAACATTGTTTTGTACATCTGAAACTAATGCCTTGTCAAACATATCTCAATAAAATCTCTTGATTTATTTCTAAGTTTAGCATGATATATACACATCATGGAAAACTTAAGATGAGTCAAGAGTGACCACATTACCATTTTGAATTGTTTTTATGTATTTTAAATAAAATTGATTGCTAAGATTATTGAGAGCACTTTGGGGTAGAAACATCCTATTTCATAAATGGAAAATTAAACTTTGAAAAAAAAGGCTTGTTGCTGAGAATTCATGATTGCTACAGAGACTATTATTAGCATCTCATTAAAAAAACAGTGAATCTAGTCATTCAATGATTATTAATATTTTATTTTTCTTAAAATGATATGCAGAGGCCTCCATGAAGGCACAAAGGGTGACGGTGCAGCACTGTGAAGCTGTCTGCAGCCTGTGCAGCTGTCTTCAGTCCCAGTAGCATGAGTTAGCTCTCCCACAGGGAGCTGATC
>NW_004567105.1:39692016-39692702 GCF_000260355.1 Condylura cristata
CAGGATCTTGCTTTCACATCCACTATTGAAATTGATTTTCACCATTTTAAGGCATAAAACTCAGTGACACTAAGCACTCTCAATGTTGGGCAACGATTACCATGGTCCAGAGCTAGAATCCCCATGCTCTTTAAAAAGTCACCCTTCATTACTCTGTCTCGATGGATTGACCATCTTGGACAGTTCCCATGAATCAAATCATCCAAGATGTAGCCTTGTCTACTGTCTTCTTTCACTTAGCAGGTTTGCACAATTCATTCCAATTACAAGGTAAGTTGGTGCTTGGTCTAGTTTCTTTTAAAGGTAGAAATAGACTCTGCTGTTGCCTGTTTACTTGTCACATTTCACAAGTGATGTGAACTAAAGCACACATGTAGAACTAGCCATGAATTAACCTGAAAAGAGCTAGGCCACCTCTACCACACACCTAAACAGTATACATCATTTTTCACACTATGATACTTAAGTAGAAAAATAACTATTTTTTAAAAAGAAGAAAAAAGTGGTAACTATTTTTTTCATTAATAGAATTTAAATTTTAGAAAATGTTTAGGCTTTAGCTTTCAATTCATTTGTATATATGCCTGGGGGAAAAAAATGATGAATTGTTTGGGAATACTATATTTGTTTTTCTAAGAAACTCACAATCTGCATTTCAAATGTATAAAAGTTTATGCTGGTCTCCT
>NW_004567105.1:39693582-39705122 GCF_000260355.1 Condylura cristata
ATTAATGTCTGCTGTGTAATCTCTTCATATTTGGGGATTTTCCAGCTATATATATATTTTTAATTTTTACTTCAATTATATTGTCACTAGTGCCCTTTGGTATCATCCATTTAAGTTTTTTAAGGTCTGTTTTATGTCCCAGAATATGGTCTATTGTGATGAATGTTCCATGTGAACTTGAGATAAATGTATATCCTATTATCGTTGTACACAATAGTCTATAAATGTCAATCAGATCAGTTTATTAATGATGCTGCTGATTTCAACTATTCCCTTATTCATTTTCCACCTGTAGGACAGTCTCCAGCTGTAATAGTGGAATCCATCTGTTTCTCTTTCCTTCTCTCTGTTTTTACCTCATATATCTAACACACTATTACCAGGCTTATACACATGAAGGTTGTTAAATCCTTTGGGGGAATTGGTCCCTTTCCATGTCATGCCACACTATATCAATTTTACTTGCTATAAAGTCTGCTCTGTCTGAAATTAATCTGCTTTCTTTTAATTAGCCAGTCTGGTATATCTTCCCTGCCCTTTCACTTTTAATTTATCTGAGTCTTTATATTTAAAGTGGGATTCCATAGACAGCATATAGCAGGATCTTGCTTTCACATCCACTATTGAAATTGTGTCCTTTAATTGGAACATTTGTACCATTATTTCTAAAGTGATTAATGATACACTTGGAGTATACTGATCATATTTATATATAAAAAAAACTATTATCTTGTTTTTCCCTTTTTTACATTTTCTACATATTTCTGCCTTCTCAGAAATATGTATAGGTATTAGGTATTAGTTGAATGTTTTATAGATTCTATTATTTTATCTCATGTCTTATTTTATCCTTATTGTTCTTGTTCTTAAAAACAATAGTGGTTGTTTTGGGTTCTAATATGCATTCACAACCATTCCAAGTCCACAGTCAAATAAAATACACTGGCAGGATTTTACAAAAGAGTATATCCACTGTCTGCTTCCTGTTTCTTATAAAAAGCTGCCATTACTTTTACTTCGTAATGAGTTATAAAAGATAATACAATGTTATCATTATATCAAACAGTTAAATGAAATCAACACAGTAACAAGTTAAAGGTGTTTTGTTTTATTTTGTAATAATTTCTTCTCTAGTGTTTCATTTTACTATATATAATATTTGCAGTAGATATGTACTTGTACATGTGTATGTTCCTTTCCAAAGAACTTTAAACATTTATTGTAAGACAGGTCTATAAAGTTTTCAATATTTATTTGACTAAGAAGGATTGTCATTTTGAAGGAAATTCATTGAATTCAGAATTCTGGGTGGGTAGTAATTTTTTATTTGGAATATTAAATATTTTTCTCTCTTCTTTTGTTCATGGTTTTTGATGAAAAATTCAATGTATATCTTAGCTTTGTTGTTCTTGAGGTAAGTTATCTACTCTTTCATGACTTTCTATAATTTGAATATAATATGATTAGCTGCGTTCTTGATAATTTCCTATGTGACTTCCTAAATCAGTGATTTGTTACATATCATAGATTTGAAAAAAAAAGTCACTATTATTATTTCTGTGTCGTTATTTTTTTTTCCTTCTGACATGACTGTTGTACACATGATGTTGCTTTCAAATATCTCACACATCTTTATTACCCACCTACTTTTGTATAATATCCACTCTTTTTAGGACATTTTTCATGTACTTTTTCCATGTCTATTTTTATAGTTCTTCAGTTATCAGTCATAATTGTCTTAAATTCTCAAGTTGATATCTATAAAATTTCTGTCATTTCTGAAGTTGATTTAATCTATAGAATATGCCTTGTCTCTTATCAACAGTTGTAATCTTTTGTTCAAAGTTGGACATAGTGTCTCAAAGAAATTTAAGTTAATATTATTGTATCAAAGTGTGTTTTTATGTTTATCTGACTAGGAGGCAGACTGTATTTATTATTTTCGAGATGTGATTTCAAAGGCTAAATTCCCTTGCCTATCTTTGTTTTTATCTTCCTTGTCTTTTAGTGTCCACAAGGTTTCTTTTATAAATAGGGTTTGAGACTTGAGTTCTTATAGCTGTGGTTTCCTGTTATGATGGAGAATCTCTACATAAATGGTGGTAAGGTATGGGGGAAAGAAAATTGCTCTATTTACTCTGTTATACGATTTAATCTTTTGGTGAACTTTGAGTTGATAATTTCCCTTTCCTCACACTGAAGGGTTAAAGTCATACTCTTTCTCTCTGTTTCATTAAATATAGGTGAAAGGGTCTCATATGTTATTTTTCTTTTAAGTAGAACAAAGACCTTTGGGTATATTTCAGAATGATTACTATTATCCACCTTTAAAGGCAGAGAACTTTTTATTTTTTTTTCCAAAACAGTGAGTACTTTATGGAACTTCTGAAAGCAACACTCATAAAAGTATAGGGGTTCCCCGAAACAGAGCCCCCTAGGTAATTTTAACTCTTAAGATAGCTCATGTTGAACTTCTAGCAGTTTATCAGTTATAGTTCAATTATTCCTACTGACACGGATAGCAGGTCGCAGCCATTGTTTCTAGACTTCTGCCTCTCACAAGCATGACCTTGCCAGAAGAAGCCACTCAACAAACAGAAAACATTGTTTATAAACAGGTGACACTAATCTAGAGTTGGAGCAGTGCTAACCCTTTGTGTGGATGAGGTCATGACCAAGATAGGCATGTCATGGCAACTGGGTTCGCATGATATTCTATCCATTAAGTGCTGCTTCTATGGGTGGGCTAACATAAAATTCAGCAAACTTTACATTTATGATTTTTAAGCGTTATATATTTCAATTAAAATCTTACATGTAACATTGCAGTTAATCTGGACATATCCATTTTTAATGCTCCTAACATATGTTTTTAAAGTTTAAAAAATTTTATGCTGGTTCTACATGAAGGAATTCCCATGGTCTTTTAATAACTTCCTCTACTAGCTCTTTGATAATTTAAAGATATGAAATATATATTTATTATTCTAAACCATTTAGAGATATGGAATCTATTTTTAAATACCCTTCTCTTTGTTTTATGGTTCTGTTCTTTTTTATCTGGTATCTTTGAACTTCAGAACAGGTAGCACATTCATAAAAATGTTTCATGTATGTGTTTTCAAGTTATGTCACCAGTATTTATGTTATACCTGAACATTTTTATGGCAGCCTGAGAAAGCAGGTACTCAATAATGAAAAGGGTTCAATATCTTCCTATATTTAAAACAACTCACCCACCCAGTACAGAGTGGTTGCAATTTCTAACAACAGGAATTTATTTTGTCCAGTGTTTTTAATACATAGTTGGTAGACAGTTCTGTACAAGTTAAAGGTTCATATCACAATGATTTGACAAACACACATTGTGAAATGAGCACAACAATAAGTTTAGTTAGTATCTATCATCATATACAGATTTTTAAAAATGCTTCTTATCCTTATAAGAACTCATAGGATTTACTCTCTTAAGAAGTTTCATGTATATGTTTAAATGTTATATCCTCAGTATTTATTTTATACCTGGACACTTTTAACTTTTGACAACCTCCAGCTGTTCCCTCATAATACTTACTTATACACAAGCACTAAGCTTATTAACTAAGGACCCAATTTCATGGTGAAGCAAAATAGGGTTTTCTTCTACTTTCTGAACAGGACATCTTTCATTCAGTATGCAATTAAAATGTTTCAAAATATTTTTTGTTGGTAGAAATCATCTCCTTGCTCAAATCTTATAAAGAGGATGTACATATATTTTCTGTAGTTTTTATTATGAACTAATATCTATCACGATGGAGAGGACCCAATAGGTGTTGATCCACAGAGGAGAAGCATACACAAATAGCACTAAAAGACTTGTTAAATCAAAGTATGTTGTAACTTCTCTAGTTCTATTTTATTAGTTATGCCTGCTACTCTGTGAATCCTAATATGCTGGATCAAAATTTGAAAGAAACCAAGGATCTAGAAAGATCAGGCTAACACCTCAACGTTTAGGTGTACAATGACCCATTTTTCAGTGATGATGTGTTATAATCCAGATAGAGACACAAGGTCAGCATGATCTTACAAAATATGTACAAAAAATAAATCATCTGATAAAGATGTTTTGAAATAAGAGTTTAACATCTGCACCAGTTTATTTTAACTGACCTTGAAGAAACCATTAATATAAATTTCTAACCTATCTCTGAGTGATGCTAACTAAACATCTTCGAAGTCAGAGTCACTATCAGTCACATTTATATGTTACTTGAAAACATTCACATCTATTTTATGGTTTCCATACATTTGCATTTCAGTTATCTTTATGTGATACCTACAAGAAAAAGCCATGCCATTATATATGTTTTATGCTTTAGCATTGCTTGGTAAGTCAAGAAATTTTTCAGTTCAGATCTGACATAAAAATGAACTTCAAGTGGCTTTTATCAGGATATATGCTGACTAGCTTTCTTTTTTTTTTCTCTCTCTCTCTCTTATTTAATGTGATAGAACCTATAATTTCTAGAAGTTAAATAAAATGTTTGGAGCACTAGCAGAGGTCTTTGTAAAACCAATGTTTTAATGTTTGAAAAGGGTTTACCTGGGTTCCACTTCTTATTTTAGGCATTTAATTTCCCTTGTATTTTCAGTAGTCTGGAAGCTGTCAACATAGGTCAGTTAAGAGATGAGAAATATCTGTTTAGTGACCCTGGTTTGATTTGCTTTCTAGGAAGTGCTTTAAACTTGGATCTCATCAAACCACTTGTGATGTTTTGCTGCCATTTCATTGCAGGGGTTAGCCCAAATCCTACTGTCATCTGAGTACAGGACTGTTTTCACAACCAGTCCCCAAATCCTGTGATCTGGTCTGCTGCACTCATTCAGGAAAAGTCTCTGAGCCATAAATGGATTATAGCAGTTTCACACTACATAATGTCTATACATCTTATATAATATTTTAGAAATAATATGAAGCTGCCACACTACCTATTTTTTTTTAAAAGTGGGTCACTGTGATGTTTTTGAGGGATGGACTATGAATTCATCACCAAAGTTAAATTTATACACACACACAACATATTCACCATCAAAATTCAGTGGAGATCAGGAATATTAGGTTGGTACTTGAACAGAAGTACTCATATAATGTTGAAGAACATATTTGTGCTTTTAGGGAATACTTAAGCTCTGATATATATTCATTTTTATTGATTTTATACCTGACTAAGGAAGAAACTTCAAATCTGATAAAGCAACGTCCTTTCAAAACATTAGGTAACAGATACCTAATTATATTTCACACTGTCATAATTGTGCCTTATGCCCACGAAGAAAATGCTATGAAATTCTGGCAACAAAAGTAGCTCATTAAATAACATTTTTGTGTGTGTGTGTGCATTACAGTGACTAATTTTCTAGTCTGGTAATTTATCTGAAATTATTAATTTAATACAGCAAAGAATTATTGTTTTGAAAAAGCAAATGATGCCATCTGTTGCTCACTGTTCTACCGTCACTCAGATGGTTTTTTCACTGAACATGTCATCATTTATGACATATAGGTCTACTTTTGGAAAGTATCCAGAAGTCAATAGCATGGTTATGGTTTCATGACTCATCTTTGCCAAATACAATTCTCATTTAGATCAGTATTAAAGGTTAAGCAAGATCAGGAGTAAATGTAACAATATGGATAACAAATGTGAGCATCACTAATTGATAATATCTGCAATAAGTTTTCACATATTTATGTATAGTGATTTCAAATCCTCATAATTGCATTATTAATCCCAAAATAGGTACTGATAGGAAGTTTTAAAACATTAAATAGTCCACTAAATTCTAATGGTGTATACATTTAAAATTTAAATATGAGGATTGTTCACATAAAAATACTAAAAATTAATTAATTTATAAGAAATTTACAAACTGAATTAGTAAAACTATTTTCTCTATTCAATATTTAGAATTTCTTATCAGCACAGGCAAATTCATTATTTCATTATTTCTCAGTGTTTTTTTAATTCCTATATATTAGATGTATAGTTATTTTTTACCATACTATGTATCAATATCCACTAAAAATAAGTGCCATAATATTAAGTTGTAAAACAAATGGTGACATAGATTTATTTTTATTATTAAAAAGCTACTAAGAGACATTAGTCATTAAATCTATAGAAGCTTTTTCCTAAAATGTGTATATATATTTTTTTCTTACCTCATTGTTAATTTTTGAACAATGAGGTAAGAAAAAAATATATATTTGAACATTTGAACAGTGTTTAAAATTTCCCATCAGGTATAGTCCCCATGATTCTCCCACTACCTATTATCTGTCACCATTGTCCCTTTTCCCTTCCCTGTCATGACCTTTTCCCCCACCCTCCCCTGGTATATGCCTCAGATCTATAGTAAGTTTGCAAGTTTTGTCTTTTTCCTGACTCTTTATTCAGGTTCTCTATATTTGGCACATGAGTGAAACTATCCAATGTTATCTTTTTACTTCTACATTCTTTAATGTTTTCAGAGATTTCCACTGTCTGAAACACCATAGCACTTTTCTACAAAAGTAAAAATAAATACCACAGATAAATCAAAGTTGTTATCATTTTACAAATAGAGTATGAATTAAAATATACTGTTCTCACTGTGAAGAGTGCTCAGATACCATGCAGCAGGAATTCTGGCTATCTTCTTTTGACTTCAGTAATATTATATCATACCACAACAACTGAACTCAAATAAGAGTAAAGGAGGAAAGGAAAAAAATACGTAAAAAAAGGAGGTATGTTATGTGGAATTAAGAATCTACATTTTGTAGATTCTACAAAAAATCTACTATTTTATCAATAGTAATTGATATTAAGGAGTTCCTATATTTACTATCAAGAAGTAGATAAGCATTATATAGAGCTATATGTATGTAGAGAAAGCCAGAGAAGCTAAACACAGTCTAAAATTTTTCCAAATTATCAGAAAAATAATATATGAGACTCTGAAGGAAGCAAAATAAATCTACTAGTCAACAAACCAACAATAAAAACTTAAATCATATAGTAAAATAATTAAACAAAAATAACAACACTAAATTAGAAAGAATAATATAAAATGATAAAATTAAAGATACAATAGTTTCCTTAATTATAAATAACTAAACTCAGCTATTAAAGCCAAACGCTTTCAGATACAGTCACAGTGTACAAGCCTAAGGCAATGCTGTGTGACAGACACACCTGGAAAAGTGACCTGGACAATAGACAATGCCAGGCAGCAGACAGGAGACCCAAATGACAACAAGAAGACTCACAATATAATTGCCAACTATAGTTTAATTCAGTGTTCACATTAAAGGAATCCCTATATTGAAACCTACTACATATTAGAGGGGAGAATGTATAGGAAGAAATGTATAGGTGAACATTTCTCACTGCAATAAAATAAAAAACAGAAAAAAATATAGTACCATTTCATAACTTTTAAATATAAACCCTATGCAAAAATGAAAATCAATGATATTTTAAGTCATGGAAAATTTAAAAAATGAATTCCTATGTGGAATATTATCTAAAACAATAGTCAATTGAAAATTTATGGATTTAAATGTTCTCAGTAAGAGAGAATAAATCATGGGAATTTATTAATTAAGCAACATACTAGAAAAATTTGGAAAAGAAAAAATAAAATCTAGGAATAATAAAGACTAATCAAAGATAAAGTAAAAATTAGAGAAAAAATGCAAACAAATAAATAGCAGTCTCAATTTAAAAAAAAGTGTGGACAAATGATTGATCTCTCTGGAAAAAAAGGCAGGCAAACATCATAAAGGTAAAAATGAAAAAGGTAACATTACAAACATAGAGAAAATTAAAACAACAAGATATTCCTTATCAAAGAAAATGAATATACTTTTAAATGAAATTCTCTTATAGGAAATATAAATGACCCAATATGACCCAGAGATAGGCAGTCTAAGCAAAGACCAATTATCATTTTAAAAGTTGGAAAGAAAATGCTAATGAGAAAAGTTTCTATACTCTCCTCCCTCAATCACAAAGAAGTGTTATACAGAGAAGGCGCACAAATTGAACTAAAATTTTCTACACAGAAAAACTGGATCCATAGGGTAAATAGTGATACCTTTCTATAGTTTTTAAATATTTTCATCAAATAAATGTCTTGAATACTACACAAATATTTAAAATGATATCAAATTCTGAAGCAACTTCATAAAATGTTTAGCTGTTTAAAGAATTTATAAAGGGCACTGACATTTTAGACCCTTGTAGTATTTACACAGAGCCCACAGCCTTCCAACTATGTACCTTTATGAAATAATAAATAATAGCACCTTTGAACGAGCAAGAACAGGTGGAAGAACTAGGAGTACTACACCTGAGGGAAGAAAGCAAAGATTGTACAAAAATGAGCAAAACTATAAGAAAATAGTTATTTTAAAAGTACAACTTCAGCTTTCCTTGTGGAAATCATAATATATAACATCATTATAGATAAGGAAAGTGAATGTTTGTTTATGAAAAATAATTTTAATAAGCATCTACCATATCCAAAGGTAACAAAGTATATGCAAATCACAACTTCATCTCTGTACATCTCAGAATGCATATTTATCATGCATAGTTATGTCTCAGAAATAAAAAGAAAACATGAATTATGGTGCCTTGCCCACTTAAAAGGAAAGTATGTATTTGATAACAAAACATAAATTAAATATGAAACATAACAGATGCATATTCTTCTCCCAAGCATCTTCTCTTCTTCCACATTTCTATTATTAACATTTCATTCTTCAAAATATCCTGATTTAAACTTCCAATATCAAAACATACTTGACTCCACATTTTATCAATGTCTATGTTCAAAACTTATGGCACTATTCTACCAAAAATATTTTCCTGCCCCAATTACCTGTTAAAATTGCCTAATTCTCAGAAAAACAAACATACAGCATTCTCATCACTTTAATACACATTTACCTTATCATCAGTTATTAACCAAAGCAGAGCTCTAATTTTTAGCTCAAAATTGCTCTCCAATATTTCCCTGAAATGTTCATAGAATTAAACAAAAACTCATTATATAGAAAATGAGTGCAATAACCCTGAGGATATCTTAATAGTTACAATAAATGATTTGATGTAAAAAACTATCATAATAAGGACTCAAATTATAAAAGAGAACAACATAAAAAAGGTAGATACCCACCCGTAAACACACACACACACACACACACACACACACACACACACTAGCTGGGAGATAGGGTTCCTTAACTCTAGGGCTGCTGTAAGACAGAACTATTCTATATTTTTTGTTTCCTTCTTTCTTTGTTATTTATACTGGTTTGGAGAGCTGCAAGAAAAGAGTTTGAAGTCGAGAGACAATATTGCTTCAATGCAGAGGAAGTAAAAAAGGTAAAAGCCTGCTTAAAACCAGGAAGTATACATACATCCCACCAAACCTCAGGCTCTATTTCTGAGTTCAGTAACAGCCAGTGACAATGTGGCAGAGAGACATCCGGTCCATATTGTGACAAAAACAAACTTAATAAATAATTCAACTTCCCTCAGGTAAGTAAAACATACTCCTATACTGAGTAGTGGAAAGGGGGAGATAGCCAGAAAATTCAGGAAGATTGTGAACTGAAAATTTCAAGAAATGTGGGCAATCCATTAAATTGCTATATGAAGTAGTTTTTGTGGGTTAGAAATACAAAGTCTGCTCAAAGAAATAAGATAAACAGTGCCAAAATTATTTTTCAGAATGAAAACAAACTGAATAAAAACAAGGAAAGACTATAAGGAAACAGTGCTTTCCTTAATTGTAAATATATATATATGAGTGAGAGGTGAACAAAACAATAAAGGAAAACATATTATGAAAACTCAATAATTCCTGAAAAGATTACTTGGTTTTGTTTTCTTGCTTAATTTAATTTCAGAAGAAAGCAAATGGCAAATGAAATATGTGATGATATGAAAAAAAAAGTAGCAAAGGAGTCTAGGTACCAGAAAAGAAAGGAAAAAATTTGAGAACTTTCCACGAAAAGTGTTGTAACCTATGAATTTTTTGTGTACTCAATCTTTTCTTTACTAGTGAGGGAGCTGAAGTAAATCTCTGATATTTGAGGAATCAACACATAATCTCTTCCATCCCAGTTATCCTTTATTAATAAGAAGAAATAAAATAAATTAAAAGTTTAGCAGTATTAAAATTAGTTAAAAAAAAACCCACTGGTGGCCATTACCCAGTACTGACATAATTCAAATAGTCATATATCTCAGCCCGCCCTGGTGGCACAAGTGGGTGGAGCACAGCACTGTGAAGCTGTCCACAGCCACTGTAACACAAGTTTTATCCCCAGCCAGGGAGGTGATCCACATTGCAGACAGACTTCTCTTGTTTTGCCCACTGCTCCCCTCAGTAGTGTATTTCAGTTAATCTGTCTTACCTGCCCTCTATTCCATCTCTGGTAAATCTTCACACACATACTCCTGATCATCTGGCATGTACCCCAGTTCTTATATGCATAAATAAATAAATCTTGAAAAAGAGTTGTATATATAAATAAAAAACATGTGAAAATACATGCATCTTATTAGTTTTTAAATTTTTAAATTTAAACTTTTAGTTTTTAAATTTTTCTTCATTTTGTTCATTTTTCATCTCAATTGTAATCCCCGTGGACTTCCCACCACCACTTCACCCATGTGCCATCACCATAGTCCCATGTACTGTTCCCAACCATTTTTTGACCTTATTCTCCTCTCTTCCCCCATAGAATGTCTCTGGTTTATAATTATTCGTTGGTATTCTTTTTTACTTTATTACAATTACTAAATACATATGGAATGTTACTCAGCAATCAAAACAGATAAAATCATGCCATTTGTGGCAACATGGGTAAGGATGCATCCCTTTTTCTAAAAATGGAGAAATAATAATGTAAAAATTTAACAACAACCTGAATCTAAAATTATGGGACATATACTAATAATAAAATAAAAAGGACAGCCTTGATGATTCTTAGACTTAAATATCTGGAACTCAAAAATGTTTCATTATTGATTCTGGTGATTCAGGATTTTGAAAAGTTCAGTGGAATATGACCAGGTCAAGTGAGATCACAGTAACATTGCAAAAGTGGTTTTCACTTAGTAAATCTAATTATCCAGCTAAAAGTAAAAATTAAATATATATTTTTATTTTCAATGCAGCTTCATCCACACTAAATGGTATCACTCCTTTACAGTGAAGACTAGTTAATATAATCCACATAAATCTTTGCTACATAGGGTTTTCATTTAAGTTCTGATGATCGACTATAATATAGAAGTGAATATTCAAGGGGTATTAGTTATGTGAATGAAATATGTGTCATAAATAATACAAGCAAAAAGATAATAGGGACTTGGAAGTATCAGAGATAATGCTGAGATTATTTTAAAAGAAAGCATATGTCATTGAGGTAATATTACCTTTATGGGAAAAAAAAAGAATGCCTTGTTCTGTTAAAAAAAAAAAAAAAAAAA
>NW_004567105.1:39705495-39719525 GCF_000260355.1 Condylura cristata
GGTACAGGCCAGAGGTACAGGGGCGGCGAGAGGATTCTCCAGAGACAGAGTGGGGAGCAGAACAGGCAGATGATCAAAGTACACTGCTGAGGGGAGCAGCAGGTGCGTCAGGAGAGGTCTGCCACGCCATGTGGATCACCTCTGGGAGCAGGTGGGGATAGAACTCATGCTGAAATAGCTTTCAATTCTTAGTGAGGTGCTTTAACTGGCTGCGCCACCAGGGAGGGCCAACTTGAAAATGTTTTAAAATGTTAAAATAAAATGTTCAATAAATGGTTGGAGGTAAATTTGTAAAATTTTGGCAAAACAAAATTTAAAAATTTAAAATGAAAAAAATATATTGTAATTGTAGGGGACACCACAAAAACAGGACACCATGAAACAGAAAAACACAGGGAGAGGCAGAAAATTGTAACAGATATAATTCAAGAAAATTTCTTAGCATTATAGGGGATAAAACTATATTAACTGAAAAGAGCTACAGAACACTTAGTATAAAACAATTGTTTAAGAAGAAGAAGTTTCATGAAAAAGTATTTCATCATGAAATTTAAAAAAAAAAAAAAGAGAGAGAGAGAGAGAGAGAGAAGAAAACATTCTAAAATCTTCCAGGAAAAAAATCAAGTTTTAATAATACCATATTTCTCAAAAATCAACCCTAAATTCTAGGTTATATAGTCAAGAAATACTTTCAAAATTCTGAGTGAATGTCATTTGCAACCTAAAGTTCTCTGCCCATTTCACTCAAATGAAAGTGAAGAGAGAAAAAAGGAGTTTCTGGAAGATGCTTAGGGAATAAACAGTATAAACAAGAATTCAAGGAATCAAGAAGAAAGGTATCGAATGAAAGAGGAATTTCAGAGTGCTGTTAAAGGCGATGTACATGAGGAGAGCTGGGTAGCACATGTCAAGAGGGACCAATGAAAGTTAGTTGGAATTAAAGACCCTGGATAAGCATGAGATATTCAAGATGATGAAACTGACAGGATGACTGATAGGTTTGATTAGATTAGCTATGTTGGATAATTTACAAAAATAAAGCAAACAAAGACAACTAATAAAAACAATTTCCCCATAAAGGAAATGTTATGGAACTTCAGCGTTCAACTATGAACAGTGTAATGAGTTAACTACTATGTCTAAAGATACTTTTAAAAATATGATTTTTTTATATAAAGGTAAAAAATAATAACTTCAGAGAATGAAATAAAGACAACTGATAAATATGACATATATTTCAAGCAGAATCAGCATCCCTTTCTGTTTAAAAAATAAGAAAAAGAAAGTGCTTATAAAAGACATTAGGTTTAAAAATAATAACCTAGAAGGCTGACTATCTTGGAGCAAAAAAGTAATGAAAATATGTATAGATATATATACATATTAGAAAGTGGGAAATGACATTTCTGTCTACCAAGAAAAGTGAAAATCAACAAAATATTAGATCAAATAAAAAATTCCACAAAAAGTTTGCTCATTACTTAAAAATATTGATAGCAATACTAACCAATTATAACAAAAAAGTTCATAGTACTGTTAGATTGCATAAAATGTAAAAGAGTAAATATAATATGTAGGAATATTAAAATTTATCAAGAATATTATAAAAACACCCATAATAAAAAATGATATGA
The DNA here is from genome assembly GCF_000260355.1 of Condylura cristata. NCBI lineage: Eukaryota > Metazoa > Chordata > Mammalia > Eulipotyphla > Talpidae > Condylura > Condylura cristata. The sequence continues at coordinate 39,707,130 of NW_004567105.1, forward strand.
TACCCTTAAATGAGAGATTTGAACATTATATATCTTTGCAATTTTATAATTGTTTACATTTATATGTATCTATATATAGGTATATGTTTACATCACAATGGGAAATTCTAATAACCAGTGATAAATGTATTTCTTCAATAAAACATTATAAAGTAACAATTTTAATATTAAGATAGGATGGTGCCAGAAAATACAAATAAATTCTAAATTAGAAACACATTTATATATGAGCCAACTTAATATTTTATTGCATGGGTCATTTCAAATAAATATTGATAAACTAATGAAAATAATACTAGGATAAGTAGATAAGCTTTTCAAAAAATTCAAAGGTAAATTCTATATCATTCTTTATCTCTACTGTAAGGTAGAGATTTATAAGAATTTGAGTATAAGCAAACTAAGAAGTATGCATTTTTATTGGGTGAAGATTCCCATGTAATTGGGGAAGGATTTAACACTTATCTGCACATTATCTTAGCATTCTAAATCAATTACACTATGTAGAGATTAAAATGCTGAATATCTAGAAGGAAAAAAAAAAAAGCTTATTCATCCCCAATCGTAATGAGATCTATTGGAATTTAGATTGGTGACAAAGCTAACTGTTCACATGTGAATGTTTAAAAAGTAGTATATGTTTAGTTGGCTGGCTTGATTTTGTAGCTCTTTGGAAGTAGTTCACTATTTATTTTCTTTTAGAATGCATGTCCCCTCATTCACTGTTCCTCATGCAAGAGAAGGGTATGGAGAGGACATATATGATCAGAGTATCCTAGATACAGGACTAGACACACCAGCACTTTTATCAGAAGAGACCACAGATAGAGTCTGCCTTATTGCCTTATCATTGCTACATAAAAGAGGTTTATGACTTTCCATGTTTACCTACCTATTCTGTGTCATGTTTGACACAGAATGCTGAAATGTGTGTGAAAATTGCTTGCACTAAAGTGACAATGTAAAATACATTACAAGAATGCCAAAGCACAAAAAGGAAAATGCAATCACTTTTCATTCGTCATCATATATCAATTTCATTTTTTAATTGAGGTTTATAGATTTCTATGTGCATCTCAACCATCTTCTTAATTCCTTCAGAAAAGAGAAGGCAAGGCAAAGAAAGGAATAGTGAAACAGATTGAGGAGAGGACCAGGAAACAAGAGAATGAAAGAATATATTTTTCAGTTGATAGCCTCTATTATCCCTATCTGTGCATATTGAAAAAACCCAGTGGGATGCCAGGTAGTAAACACCAATTCAATGGAGAGGTCAGGCAGTATTGCTAGCTTGTTTCAGGGTAGAAAATAGGAAATCTCAACCACCAACACCTCAGAGTAGTTAGATAAACTGACAGAATAGTCAGACTAAATGTATTTTGAGATGGGACTTTTAAAGAGGTGGATTAAGGTAAAATGAGACCAATAGAATAGAACCTTATTTCCATGTGACCATTACCCTTATAAGAAGATAAACACCAGACACATGCACACAGAGGAAAACTATGTGAAGACAGCAAAAGTGCAGGCCTCAGAGGAATCCAATCCATAAGCACTTGATCTCGATTTCATTTTCAAAAGTAAGAAAATTAATTTATGTTGCTTCATACAGTCAGTTTGTAATATTTTGTTATGGCAGCTTCTGGGGGAAATAAATATGTATTCACATATACTCACACCACTTTCATTCAAAGAGACCAGTGATATTTACTGCAAAAGAAAAGCAACCACAAAAAAAGTTGTTTCAAGTATTTTAAAAAGAACATTTAGTGTTTTATCCACAAGAAAAGTGTATGACAAACAATATTTTATATGAAAACAATCAGAAAATAATGCAAAAATATAATTGTATTTTGTGCTAGGCATAATACAAAAAAGTCAGCTATGCTCTATCTAACAGTAATTAGCTAAGGGGTAGGAGAGGTAGTGAAAGTTTTCCAATGAGCCATGATGTTACAAACCCACCAGGACACAATTTTCTTATATCTCAGACATCTTAAGGTCAAAATATCAGTGTGGGCAATAATAATAACAGCAAAAATTTATTGACTATTCATATATGCTATACTGGCATTATCTCAGTTAACATACAAATTAACCACTGAGATAAGTTACCACATTTTAATATTAATAACAGGAAACTGTTCTTTAACAAAAACAAATGATCTACCCAAGTTCACAGAGCAAGACAGCAACAGTATAAAGATTTAGAGCCTTGCTCCTGCACTTAAATTGTTAGATTTGTATGTATAGTTCTCTTATCTGTGAATGACTCTCAAAGGTGGAGCTAATGGTTCATATATGAAATATATATATAGTAAAGAGAATGTCTATTTTTCTGTAGTGAAAATATAATTGCATTGCCTTGGAAATCTAAAATAATTTATGAATGATTTAGTTATTATTTTAATAATTACCAAAAATTATAATTTCATTGTACCTCCATGGCTAGTTAGATATACAGTTAATCAAAGAGACATAGAGATGAATCCATTAATGATCACATCCATATGGATTATATAGTCAAATCTACATTGAAAAATGTAATGGCTACATCTACATTAAAGTCAATAAAAATCTTCTATTACCAAACCATGTTTAATACTTATATTTTGTTAGAGTATTTTGAAAGTTAATCTTATACATGGCATGTTTTCAGGTAGCATGAATATTTTATAAGTGAGGGACCAAATATTTAGAATCAGCATAAGATATTTATAATGACTTTCAAATAGGTTAAGTTATTTGGTTAGTTGGCAGGTAAACTTCCACACTTACCAACCTTAACATATTCCTGTCAAAGACAGGACCTAAGCAAGACTGATTAGCAGACCCACTCTATCTGTCATTTTCCTTTTTTTCCATAAATGATAAGGAAGAGTCCTGGGAATCAGAAGACTTAAGGGCTAACTGTGACTAGGGAAAGTCCTTCCAACTCTCTGTACACAATTTCTCCCCCTAAAAAATAAAATGATTTACTCAATTATTGAGAAGCTATTGTGCTGGTTCTGAGAGCTCACAATCCAACAAACTTACCAAAAAAAAAAAAAAAAAAGCAATGATCTTGTTTTAGTCTTATAGCAGAGTTCAGAATAACCCTGTCCTCCCAATGGGAGGAAGTAGACTAGTTTGTATATTTAACACTGGTAGAGAAATGGAGCTCCCCAGTAAAAGTGGCATTAGGAGATATGGAAACTGCAAAACAAGAAATAAAGAGAACCATCTGATATTAGGGACTCTTTAGTTACTACATGATAAGGGCTCACAGGGGAACATTTTATGGAATGTATATGAGCTCAGACAATATACATATTCTGGCTTCAACATTAGAAATTCGTATTTGACTCACACAGCTCATTGCATAATCTACAACTTCGATATTGTTTTTGTGACTTAAAAAATCTTTGGACAAAAATTGTTCAAAGTTTGTCTCAAGCTAATTGTCCTATAACACCCTACTCTGAATAACCTATTCCATTTATTATGGTTCTAAGTTAGAACATATTTAGGGAAAAATATATTCTAAATTTACAAAGACCTCAATTGGGCATTTGTATTTAAATGCCTAGGAAATTAAGCAATTGCCTGCAATATTCCTCTTCACTGAACATTATATTTTAATTAACAAAATGCTCAGGGTCATATTGCTGTGAGGGGACTTTCAGAGTATTACATGTGATGGTGAAACAAATACATTATTCAAGATCATTTAATTATAGTGACATATCAGTATGCAAGAATAAAAAGATTTGTGTTGTATAAAAATCATAAAGAAAATAATAAATTAGGCTGCATACTATATGTATGAGATGCCATCATTTGTTACATAATAAAACCAATACCATTAAATCATTACATTTTACTCTTTAACTCCATTGTTTTGCATTAATTCTAATGGTCTTAATGTATAAAGGACCTAAATGACAGAGGTCACATCTAAAGTAGTATGTTAGCATTGTAAAACAACAAGGACAGGTAGCATATGTAAGGTACTATATAGGTTCATTCTGAAATGAAATATAGTTTGTTGTATAGCATGTTCTGAGGGCTTCAGACAAAATGAGGCAGAAGGAACTTTATAGCTTCTGGAACTAAATTTGCTGTGTACTAACCACATGCATTGTGGTGACAGAAATTGTCACTGACTGAATGTGGAAAATTTGTATTTTGATGGTGTCATAACATGATTGCTTCCATGTATTCATTGTAGTGGCCATTTAAAAATGAGGAAACCAAGGCATTAAAGGCCTGCTAGGGTTGAATGAAAACAGAGTATTCCAGACCTCCCTAGCAGCCTAGTGGGTAAGTTTCAGTGCTATGTCAGTGCAAGTATCCACTGTGAATGCTTGAGTTCTATTCCCAGCTGGGAGCTAACCCACTTATGGCACATCAGACCTCTCCTGTCTGCCTACTGATCCCCTCCGTAGTATACATATGTCAATTGATCCTCCTGTTCTGCTCCCCACTCTGTCTCCGGTGAATACATTCACTCCCACAATTCTGGGCTATATCCCAGTTCCTCTACACTAAAATAAAATACAAATATTAAAAATTTTTAAAAAAGGAGTAGGTCCTAAAAATGCTGGTCAGTACTATGAGGAGATCTCATTGTTATATAGAAGTATTTCTATTATTTATTATTGTCTGACACTTTAACATAGGATCGTGATATAAGATTCAGAAAATACAGGAAGCAAAAAAGAACATACAATCAATACATGGATCCAATTACTATCTACAAATACTTTCTTTCAGCTATTTTATTCACAGTATGACTCCATTATTTCTATATTCTTGCTAAGAAAGTAACTTTTGGTTCTACTGCATACTATCCAATTGAATTTCTACAATCATGGAAATATTTTCCACCTGTGTTGTCTGAATCAGACAACATTGCTAAGCTCATGAATGATTTTACAAAATACACTTATAAATAAAATTAGCTTTATTTATTTAAATGTGAGCTTAAAAAACATGTAACTAGTAGTTACTATTTTGAAAAAAAACATAAGTTTAATGTTTAATTATTTATGGTGATCTGCATTTTTATCCCTTTTGAAATATGCCCTTGTATTCAGAATTTTTCAGGTTTAACATGAAATTTCTAGATATGACAATCCTCTTTATTATGCTTGAGAAACATAGTACTTTCCAGTCTAAAGACTTATCTCTTTTTATTAATACTGGAAAATTTTTAACTATTTCTTCCTTAGAACATCCATAATGCATGGGGAAGAAAGAGACAGGGGAACAGAGAGCTTATTCAAATAACACTAGAGCAAAATTTCTTAAATTTGGGGAACTAAATATATGATAACTAAAAGAGCACCTGATTATTTAAATGCAGTGAGACCCAGACTGAAACATATAATAGATAAAATATGAATAACTAAATATAAATAAAACAAAAAAAGGCAAATAGGGGAGAAGCAGGTAATTTATATAGGTATTTCAGACATTCATAAGAATTATCAGCAGAAACTAAAAATTCTACAGGTGAAGTGAAGAGAGAATGGAATGACATATTCAAAGTGCTCAAAAAGTGTCAGCCAAGAGTACTATATCCTACAAACCTTTCTCAGATATAAGGCCTTGTCAGCAACAAAAGAGCTCCCCTATGAAAATGGTGAAAGGATTTCTCCAATATAAATTGAAGAGAATAAAGTCCACAAAGAATTGAATAAAAAAATAAATACACAGAACCATAAAACTAACAAAAATGGCAGTAGCAAATATTAATATATATTAATAATCACCCTTAATGTGCACTCATTGATCAAAAGATACAGAATGGCAAATTGGGTAAGAATAACAACCCCAACTTTCTGCTATTGTCAGAGACTATTAAAAAAAAATAAAATAAATGTCCTTCTGGTGATTAATGGTTACATCAGCACTATGACCTCTGCTGTGCCTGTGTGGGCTCCTTTCAGCAACACCTTACACTCAGCTATCTCCTTTGTTGTCCTCTTCATACAACATAACCACTGATATATGTTTTATGCTTTTCATTAAAAAAAAAAAATCAGTCTTTCCTTTTTAAAGAATAGTCATTGTCTCAACATGGCCAAACAAAGACTACTCTGTCTCAGGTGTACTACCAACACTTAGTTTTCTTTGGTTATCTGTAGTCTGGTTCTAGTCTTGGGCCCATGTAAATGAATGAAGATTTATATGGGACACTTACTTTAGCATATAGGAATTATATTTCTTAGCATAACTGGGAACTTCTCTGACATTAAATACGTATTATCGAAAAAATACAGTTAAATTGGTACATCAAAGTTTTTATTTTATAGAATATAAAAGTATGCTGAGAAATAAGGCCATCATTATTTTACAAGCATAACCATACCAGAGGTTTGAGCCTGACTAAACAATTCAAAATCCACCCATTCAAAACTACTTTCTAGTTATTTGGGAAAGTAAAAAAAAAAACCTGACCTTAGAAAATAAGAGTACATGGGATTATGGTGATGGCCCATGGGTGAAGTGGTGGTGGGAAGTCCACAGGGATTGGAAAATGTCTAAAATAAACAATAATTATATATATATGTGTGTGTGTGTGTGTGTATAAAGAAAATAAGAGTTTGTGTGTGTGTGTGTAGAGAAGAGTTTATCTATGTAGAGCAAATTTTCTGACCTTACTTTATTAATAAGAACAATCATAGAAATGCAAATTAAGAAATAGTTTCTTACCTTAACAAGTCAGTAAACAGAAGTCTATTTTGTTATTTATTCAGTGAAAGTTCTCAGTATCTTCACATGTATTATTAAAGTAATTGCTACACCTTCAATATTATTACATATAAAGACATTTTAGAACAAAACTAAGAGATCTCTAGCTACACATGTATGTTTGTGAGTGACTTTCACTTTTTTTTACCTACAGATCGTAATGTTAGATTTACCTACAGATTGTAATGTTAGAATTAATTATACATAATTGGTTTATAGATAGTTCCTATGTAAGTTCAAAAGTCAGGAATATGATATAAAACAACTCAGAATGTCTTTTAAGAAACTACTTTTTTTTTTGTAAATGAAAGCTAAACAGTAAATGACTCAAACTTTGATGGTTTAATTTCATTCATGACTTTAGAACTATTATAATATTGAGGCTTATGCTTTTAGTATATGCTTAGATATATTTAACACAAAATTAGCTAGTCAAAAATGACTTGGTCTCATAAGGTTTTATGAATACTATAAAAAGAAACAGTCCTAAAATGGACTTGTGTTAAGCACAAGTTAGGCAGTTAATCCTTAACTTGAGGGGACAGACCTTGATGCAAATGTAGAGACAGGAGCCTTGGGAGACATCAAAGGGAGGAAAGTTAATTTATGTTAGGACATCAGCAAAGGTTGGTCAATCAAGAAACTACATGACCACCATAGCTCATCACCTAGACCTGAAACATATTTTCAAATAACTATAAAAGCCCTGATGCTGTTTTCACCAGTTCCAACCTTCTGGACCTCTCCCTTACCTGTGGGAGGTATTTTGCTTTGATTCTGTCCTTGCACAAATCTTCACAGGCCTGCTAGCAGGTGACAGGAGCTGGGCTATTTCCTTAAACATTACACTATGTCCCAGGAGCAGCTGGCTGGAAACAGAAAGTTCTATGCTTGCTGTTGTGTGCATGCATGCTGTGGGTAAATTCCATGTTCTACCACGATTCTTGGCTTATCACTTTATCTTACAAAATTACCAGTCAATTTTGCTTGCTAGGCAATGTTTTTTTTTTTTTTTTAAGGAGATAGGAAACTACAGCAATTATTAGTATCTCAGATTTTTGGTAACTAACAACATTAGAACCAGGTTGAATTAAAGAATGGTATAAAGAAAGGCAAGGGTTATTTCAGGCAAAATGACCTTATCAGTTCAATTCACAATTAATTGAACTAGGGATTCCACTCTTGGGCATTAACTATAAATTCCAATTGGTAACTCCATTTTGAATCTGTTCTATTTTCCTTTATTGAAGTAGTTTTCCAAATATTGTCTAGGAAAATTAAGGTTTTACTAAGTAAAATAGTAATTCATTGAATTTCTGGATCATGCTGCCTTAAATTATTAGACTTAAACTTACTTTAGGCTCCTCACTGTAAGGAAGGCAAATACTTTACCGGTTACTTTTATCACTTAGAAGAAAGATTTGAAGAATGTATTTTAGAAATTATAAAAAGTTACTTGAAATTTTTCTAATTTATAGGATAATGGTATATCAGTTTTGGCAAATGCTTATAGTCTAGAAATTAAATATTTAAAGGTTAAGAATTCCAATTAAAGTGTGAAACTAAAGCTAATAAAAATGAACAAAAACAATCCCATATATTGGGATTTTAGTGAAGAAAGATATAGTCTTATGATAAGGCTGATGACTTTTGAAATTATTAAGAAATGGGAAAGCATTAAAAAATGTAGAAATTTGAAAGAGGTGTGTTATGAAAAGAAACTGTGTGTGGTCATGATGGATAGAATCAAATGATTTGTTATAAGGTTTATTTTATTTTTTTTTTTCAGTAAGCTGTACTATTAGTAGTGCACTTAGTGCAACCAAACTTTAATTTTCTATAACGTGCTAGGATAAACATATGCTTAAACTGTGGACAACATTTGGTAGACTATTTAAGTAATGTAAAGGTCTGCTGCCTTTGTTAGCTAGGGATTAAAAAAAAAAACTAGTTCTGTCAACACTGATGAGCTTATTAAGGAAGTAGATTTGCTCTTAAATCATAGATTTTTATTCTGGATAAATCAATAGTATTTTATAAAATCTAAGTAAGTATAATAAGTTTGTGACAAGTCTTCCCTAACACATGAACTCTAAAGTAAAAACAAACAAGCAAACAAACAAAAAGTATTTGAGTACTTAAAGAGAAAAACAACAGCAACAAAATAAAAACAGGGATATCATGGAGATCTTGGAAGGATTTCTAAGACACTTTCCATGAAAGTGTTCTCCTTATAGAAAAAGATGCTAAATGGATTTGTAATTTGAAATTTTAAAACTTCTTGTTTTGTTTTGTTTTTAAGATTTATTTGCATTTATGCATACAGGAACTGGGGTACAGGCCAGAGATGAGGAGAATCAGGATTCACCATAGACTAAATGGGGAGAACAGGCAGATCTACTGAAGACACTGCTGAGGGGATCAGAGAGCAAGGCAGGAGAGGACGGCTGTGCCATGTGCGTCAACTCCCTGGTCTGAGACAGAACTCAGGTGGCAGTGGCTAGCGATAGCTTAACAGTGCTGACGTTCACACCTGCACAACCAGGGAGGCCCCCAACAGAGTCTCTTTTGAACACTTTCATGTTTTCTGTTTCACATAGAACTTATGACTGTAATGACTGCATATAGGAGAATATATTTTGTAAATGTAGTTTTTTTTTTCCCTCAAAATATCTCTCCCCTCATACTCTATTAATGGTATAGCAGTATATACATATATTTGTTGTTTTTATGTAATACCCACTATTTTTTTAAAGATTTTTTTTATGCATACAGAACTGGGGTATAGGCCAGAGGTGCAGGGACTGTGAGAGGATTCACCAAAGACAAAGAGGGGAGCAGCAAAGCAGGCCGACTGATGAAGTAGACTGCTAAGTGGAGCAGCGGGTGAGACAGGAGAGGTCTGCCGCATGTGGATCACAGGGGGATCACCTCCAGGGTGGGGAGTGGAACTCACACTAAAGTGGCTGTGGCGAACTTGCAGCGCTGCACTGTAACCCACTGAACCACCAGGGAGGGCCTCCACTATTTTATTTTCAATTCAATTTTATGGTGTAGGTAATGAAAAAAAAAAAAACTTAACAGAAAAAAAAAATACAGTATCTGAAAATTTTATTTTATTCAAGGAAAGGTAACTATAACTGCATGACTAAAAATATATTTGGTTACTCTTGTACCTGTCAAATAGCCATCTAAAAATATCTCTTACTGCTCCCTCTTTTCATATTTTATGTTTATCTACAATAATTCTGATGTCTTTTTTTTTTCAAATAATAGAGGGGAAAGATGCTCATAACATTTAAAGTTAAAAAACTTAGATTCAAATCCCCTGCAATATTTTAGAATTCTGTTTTCTGCTATAACAGTTAGCTCTCTGAGCCTCAGATTTCTAAATAATCAATTAAATTAGAATAAGTCTCTATTCCCACCAGAGTATAGCCATGATAAGTGATGTCTATTGCTACTAATATTTTGTCTAAGGACTGAAAAATCAAATGTGAAATTTTCAGAATCTAAAACAGTCAACCTAATTATCTGATGATATCAGAAGTGAGGCAATTTTGAACGTGGTAGCCATGAGAAACTAGAAAGGTTAAGTCTGGACTATGGACAATCCAATTCCAACATTTAAAACTGTACTAGACGAATAGAAATGCACATGAAATTTGTCCTGAAGTCTTTCAATTTATGATAGCTATCATTATACAAGGAGACATGATCCCTTAGACCAGTTTGTAATGGTCAGTTTTGAAATGACTTTATTGACATATTTGTTTCTCAAGCCTGAGGACATGCATTCACAGAAATGAAAAAGTTAAACAAGAAAATAAAAGAGCAATATCCCTGACAACATAAACTCAAAGGAACCTTAAAATAATGAAAGACTAAATCAGTATGTTTCAATTTGGTTGCAATAAGTTATGAGATTCATGGACAGGAAGATATATACTAACTTGATAAGTAGCTAAAAATTCCATTGTGTTCTAATTACCCGTTTAATTCCTTGAATACCAATGTGCAATTAACATTACAAATAATCAAGGTTAAAATATAATTAATGCAAGTATGATTTAGTTATAATTAAACTAATTACACAGATATGTAGCATAATAAGAGACTTGCAAACCATTATGGGGATGTAAATTTATTCTTTCTTTCAAGAGGAGCTATTTGAATTTCATTTTTCAATTATTTTACAAATGATGGAATGGAATTATCATGGAGAAAATCAGTCTTCCAGTGATGAAAAAATGAGTCATATATTTTTGTTTCTTTTTCTCTGATTATTTTGTCTATATGTACTTGTAAATAGAGAAAATGGGAGGGGGGAATGGGAAGCACACACCACTCAATTAAAAAAAATCTTATTATTGCTATGACTGTAGGAAAAAATGAAAAGCATAACATTTAACAGCATAAAGAGAACTTCAGTGCTTCTCTTCTATACAGCATGAATCCTTTTCAGAATTGCAAATGAAATCTACATGTTTACGTATATTTCACCCATTAAACTGGTAACTATTTGCTATTTTCTGACCTTGACCATAATTCCTTCTAGACATTTTATTCATTCTCTGCTCATAGAAAGCAATAGTTATAATAACTAAGAGCCATTATAGATAGCATAAAGCCTAAACAAATAACATTTGAAGATGTATATGCTTTAAAGTCTCCAACTTCTTTCATTTATGTTAGGAAATGAAATATTTCTTAAATAAAGTTACACCTGTAACTAGACAAGGTGTCCTTCACAGGAGATCACACAGAATCCTCAAATGTGTGAGTTAACATTATTCCTAGCACATGGATGAGGAATTAGCATGAAATAAGAAGAGGTGAGAAAAACATTTGAAGCAGTTAATTAAGCTCAAATTAAGCACTGTGATATATTCTAGATCTATCAGAATGAAACTATACTTATGTAAGCAGCAACAAACACTACATTCCTGATGTACTTTTGAGGACTGACTGGTAACTGTTTAGTTACATTGAAAACTACACAAATGTAAATTTAAAAAAGAATTATTGTTTTTAGAGTATACATCTTTGTTTTTAGAGTATGCATCTTCTGTTAGTCAAATAGAATGCAATGAAAATAACTACTTTATTACTCTAAGCTTTTAGCTATTAAATAAGAATCAGAATAGCATTGTTTTTGCAACTTTCAATGAATTGATCATTTGCCTTTGAACTAGGTATCAAAACTTCTATCAGTAAGAAAAAAATGTGTTCCATTGCGCTATGTGACACTTAATGGAAGAAAACAACATTATTTCCTGCTTGACCATATACTTTCCGTACATGATAAAATAGCTAATTTTTTTTTTAATTTAAAACTGAACACTCACAATAGGACAGAGGAACATGTTAGACTTTATCATTTAATGAATCAAAAATATCTACAAGCAACCCTCTCTGCAAATCCAGTATTATAGGATGATCAATAGAGAGGCTGTTAAGATGCAAAGGTGGTGAGATTTTTTGATATTCATAAAAGTCATATCAATTTTTGAAAATGAGAAAGATTAAACTATAGTGTATAGGGACACTCAAGTGATAAAATACTACATAGAAGTTTTTGTATGGAAGGGTAATAATTGGAACAGACACATAGAATGGCTTCTGGGCTGGCTATCAGAATTACTTTTCTTGACCAGA
>NW_004567105.1:39721660-39800156 GCF_000260355.1 Condylura cristata
ACAAAATACGTCAAATACTCTCAAACTAAAATACATGTCAAATCAAAATTCAAATACTGTGGCTTTTATAGCTTGGTAAAATGATTCTTAAAATATACATTTTATTTTTATATATAAAAAACAGTATTTTTTTCAACAAAATGTATCTAATACAAATAACTTACAAATAATGAGCATCGAGCTAAAGAGTAAATATTAAAAGGAAAATATGAAGAATGGCTGAATGATCTCAGAAAACATAATTTATGTTTTGAAAAAAATATTTTTTACTTATAGAAATGTGGTATAGATCAGAGGTATGGGGTGTGAGAGGATTCACCAGAGACAGAGTGGGGAGCAGAACAGGCAGAATTACTGAAATACAAAGCTAAGGGGAACAGCAGGTGAGAAAAAAGAGGTCTGCTTTGCCATGTGGATTAGCCGGGGATTAAACTGCAGTGGCTGCAGATAGTTTCATAGTGTTGAGACAACCCCTTGTGCCAACAGGGAGGCCATTAAGATTTATTTTTATTTATTTATGCACAAAGGAATTAGAGTATAGACCAGGTGAAAACTGTGAGAGGATTCTCCACAGAGAGAGTAGGGAGCAGAACTGGCAGATTTACTGAAATATACAGCTAAGGGGAACAGCAGATGAGACAGGAAAGGCATGCTGCCCTGTATGTGAGACAGTTCCCTGCCAGGAATCTAACTAAGGCTGTTGTGATAGTGCTGAGACTTAACTCATGCATCATCAGGGAGGCCCAGAAAAAAAAAAAATAAGAAGAAGAATCAAAAAATAAGAAATAGCAAAGAAAAAGCTAATAAATTGACTTCACCAAAAGTAAAAACATCCATACACAAAACATTTTAGAACAAAATTAAAATAAAAGGTGCTACTGAAGGATAATACTTCAAACATGGCACATGAAAAGATCACTTCCAGTTGAACATACAAAGAACTCCTATGAAATAACTAATATAAAAAGAGACAAATATACTAAATATAGGATATGGATAGGATAGATCATGGGGGAAAATGAACCTACATAACAAATAAATATGTTAACATGATCAGTTTCCTGGGTACATTTAACAATGAGAAATCATGTACAGCATACTTGCAAAATACTAAAACTGAATAGTGAGTTTTAAAGAGGATTATGAAATGCTGAAGGAGTAAGTATAAACATACTAAATGATCTTTAAATTTATCTCATTTTACAATATTCATCAAAATTCCCTACATTTAATTTCTATATTTCACAAACACATATATGCACATACAAAGAGGCACACAGATGACAAAATAAGGAAAGACAGACCAACTTGGTCTCACAGGAATCTCTACTTCACTACAGGGAGGATAACATGAAAGTTCATCTAGGAGTACAAAAAGCCAGAAGTTCCTGTGATTTGGGACAAAGTTGTACCTTATTTGAAGGCTTCTACAAGGACAGCAATAGGACACTAAAAGATTCAAGTCCATGCAAGAGGAGCCTAGAGTCCTGGTTCAGTGTAGGAGCCTGTGTTGAAAACCTAGGAGCCAGTGGCCCTATGGAGGGGAGAGTTGAGTGGTGTGCATCTACAGCCTCAGTATATGGGTGTGTATGTGTACATATGTGCATGTATATACATACATATGTGTATACACATATACATACATATACACACACATATATGTGTGTGTGTGTGTATATATATATATTTCTGTACTGTGTTTCCAACACCCCCACTCAGGGTTGAAACTGATGGTGTGGTCTAATTTGGAGCTACACTGATTACAGACTGTGCAAAGTGAGAAGAATGCTACCGATGTTACCACAGCACAAACCTTCCCCAAATCTCACCAACTCTCATGAGCAACTAGGTTCTTCCAGGACTCTCCCTATTTCCTGAGACCGAACATGTAGATCAGGTCTACACAATATACACTGGTGGGTGTAGTATATACCCAGACAATACCCAAATATCTGACAAACCAAATATCTAAAATAATGTAAAGCCAGGAAAATCTAGTACAAGTAAATATTTATAAGTAAATGATACCACAGAATCACCTGCTGGAAAATCATCTGCTGGAAAATGAGAAGTTCTGAAAACTTGATCACTGGTTATGACTTAAAAAATATATATATATATAAGCAAATTCAAAAGAAGCAAAATAGACATAAAGGAAAATATAACACACGGTGTCATGACCCCTTAGGTAAATATATCATCACAAAGAGACAAACACATTCCAGGATGCAACCACAAAGACATGGAGATTGGCCCTTCCTGGTAGAGCAGTAGGTTAAAGCACAGCACTGCAAGCTAACCTCAGCTGCTTCAGTGCAAGTTCTATTCCTGCCCCAGAGATGACCCACATGGCACAGCAAACCTCTCCTGTCTTGCCCGCTGCTCCCCTCAGAAGTGTATTTCATCAGTCTGCCTGTTCTGCTCCCCATTCTGTCTCTGGTGAATCCTCACATCACCCTGCACCTTTGCCCTGTATCCCAGTTCAGTATGCATAAATAAATAAAACTTTAAAAAAAATACTAAAGAAAGATCAAATCAGTCATCTCAGTAGATAGATGGACAAAGAAGCCAGGTGAAAGAAGAAAGGAAATATGAAGGGGAACAAATGAAGAAACATTGCAAATTATTTGACTCCACTAGGGAAGCAACATAAGAGTAATAAGTATTATGTAAGAGGGGGAGAGAAAGAAGAAATAGAGAACTAATTAAAATGATTAATACTGGAAAACTTCCCAAACCTGAGGAAGGAACTAAATATACCAGTCCATAAAATAAACAAACATCCAGTTATCTAAATATAATGAGACCTACACCAAGGCATAAAATTGTGAGACTGCCAAGAAATAAAGACAAAAGAAACAGTATAGAACTAAGGAAAAAAGTAAACAACCCCCAAAATATACTCTTTTCCATCTTACACAAAGCAATATTGATATCAATGCAATCCCTATCAAAGTTTCAATGTCTTTCTTTAAGTACTGTGACAAACATTTAAAAATATATATTAAAGACAGGGCAGCAACTCCTGAAACCACAAAATACACAGAAGGAACCTAGTCAAAACACTTCACAACACTGACTTCAGTGATATTTTGTGGATTCATCTCCACTAGAAAGAGAAATAAAGCAAATATAACAAATAAATAAAGCAAATATAACTGTAACAAACTAAAAAGCTTCGGCACAGATAAACAAACAAAAATATATCCTCAAACAAAAATATACCCTACTGAATAAGAGAAAATTCTGCACATCATATATTTGACTAGGGACTGATAACCAAGATCTATAAAGAACACATACAAACACAACAAAAGAACACAACCAATCAATAATAATGATGATGATGATGATGATGATAATAATAATAATATAATAATAATAATAATAAGGGGCAGAAGCACTAGGTATAAACTTCTCAAAAGCCATACAGATGGCTAACAGGTACATGAAATATTCTCATCATCATTTATCAGGGAAATACAAATCAAAAATGCAATAAGATAACATCTCATAATAAAAATATGTTGGCAGAGATGTGGAGCAAAAGGAATGCTCATACACTGCTGATAGGTTAGACTGGCTTAGTCCCTCTACAAAATAGTAGGGAGGTTTCTCAGCACATTACATATTGGTCACTATATAATCCTGCAATTCAACTCCTAGGTATTTACCCAAATAACCAAAACCACAAATTTGAAGGAAAATATACACTCACATACTCATTTTAACATTATTTTGTTAACCAAGTTAATGAAACAACATACAGGACAGCTAACTGGATTTGGGAGATATTATAAAAATACACAATAAAGTTCTCCTCAGCTATAAAAAACAAAACATGATGAACTCTTGTCATTTGTGACAACATTGATAGAAGTGGACAGGATAATGCCAAGTGAAATAAATCAAGAGGTGAATGAGTATTACCAGATGAGTTCAATTATATGTGGAATATAGAAAAACAAAACAAATAATCAGACAAAACCAAACCGATAACAACTCATAAAATGTGACTGTAGAATTGAGAGTGTCATAAGGAAAGGGGAAGGATGGAGAACAAAGTACAGAGAGTTCTCAATGAACCAGCTCAGTGATACGGGTTCCTTAGTAGTAGGTGTGGTGGAAAATATACATCTGAAGGCTCATGATCCTTCATCTCTGAAACATACATAGAGGCATAAGCCAATGTTATTTTGATTAAAAAGAACACATGAAAATAAGTAGTTAAATAAGTCACAGAAATGCAATGAAATCTAATGTGTAACATGGTGACAATAGCTCATACTACTATATATATATCTGAGTAGATATAAATTTCTCAATATAAGAAAAAAGTTTGTAACTATATATGGTGATTGGAGTTACTGTGATGATCATTCTGTACTATATACAAATATCAAATCACTATGTGCACACCTGAAATTAGTGTACTATTATGTCAAATATAGCTCAATAAAGTAATAAGGAAAAATAGAGAAAGTTAGACATTCACTATGTGTGTGTGCGTACACACACTTATTTTGGGGATAGTTGTCCTCAAGAGTCCATACAGGATTCACTGTCATGAACAGTACCTTATGTGCAGGACGTTAGCATTTGCAGTTGTATTTAGAGTGAAGGAAGGGAATCAATGTCTTTCCCAATACCCAAGTACCATGTTTGATGTTTAAAATATACAGTCTCCCCACACCAAACTTGTCATCACTAGGCTGCAAATGAAGGACTCACTTAGCCCCTTGAATATGAGAGGCTATTTTGGAGCTGGATCTTCAAAAAAGAACTCCTACTTCCTGCTCATCTGATACATGTGGCGGCATTTATCAAGAAATAACATACCTTAACCCCATTTCATGTCTGTCAAAATGCACAGCCCTCTGCTGCTTTTTGCCAATACCACCCACACTTTTAGGACAAAAATTTAAATTGAATTTGGAGGTTCTTTTTCTTCTTCTAAGGAGTGATAACTGGAAGGCAAATTTGGAGGGAAATGTGGTCTCAGATTTCATTTTGGAGAAACAAAAGAATGCTTGGTTTTCACTGGAATAATAAGTTATCTTTAGGTAGCTAAAATCATTAATAATGATTAATTAATCATTATCTAGAATGTACCCCATGGGAGTCCTGATGATGGCATGTCCAGAGGTTGGAGGGATGTCCCCATTCAGAATTTTGAATGTGGTGGTCTTCCCAGCTCCATTTGCCCCTAAAAGTCCAAAGCACTGAGAGGGAAAAAATAGGTTAAAATCAAAATTATATCAGAAACACTTGTTCTTAGGCAACTCTGAGTTATAATTGGTTTGAGGTATTATTAGACTCTTAAAATCAAACAATTTTGTCCCTCCCTGGTGGTGCAGTGGGTTAAAGCACTGCACTAAGAAGCTTAAGCCACTTCCACATGAGTTCGATCCCCGCCTGCCCCGGAGGTGACCACATGGCGCGGCAGACCTCTCCGGACCCTCACGCTACTCCCCTCAGCAGTGTACTTCGTCGATCTGCCTGTTCTGCTCTCCACTCTGTCTCTGGTGAATCCTCTCACCCTCTGCATCTCTGGCCTGTACCCCAGTTCTGTATGAATAAATAAATAAATCTTAAAAAAAATCAAACAATTTTATAAAGCACGTTTAGATCACAATATTATTTTTTTAGAATTTTCTCTTTTTTTGTGGGGTGGGTGGAGAAGCTCCCAGGTGGCACAACAGGTCAAACTGCAGCACTATGAATCTATCCCAGCCACTGCAACAGAAGTCTTATCCTGTGCCTGGGGGATGACCCACATGGCGTGGCAAACCTCTGCTCTCCTCAGCCTTGTATTTTGGTAGATCTATCTGTTCTGCTCCCCACTCTGTCTCTGATGAATCCTCTCAACACCTGCACCTCTGGCCTGTACCCCAGTTCTTGTATGCATAAGTAAAAAAATAATAATTCTCTTTTTCCTCCATCTTCTTTTTAAAGAGGTAACAGTCATTGACCACACTGTATAGGTTTCAGATAATCATTTATCAATTCAATAACAATATATATAATGCTGTGACCAGAACCAAATGTCCAGTCACCATCTACTACCAATTGACAACTGACATCCACCGATTGACAATCCCCATGGCATCTGAGTGGTGTAATAATTCCAGCATTAATCCATAGTCAAGCTACTTACCAGATGTCTTTGAAGAACATATACTCAAAGGAAGTTACATTATAATAATCATTATTCTTCTCATGACTTCCCTGTGAAGTACAAAGTACTCCCTAAAAATATTCTCTAGTCTCCCCATCTTCTCTATTTTCCTGTCTAACATAGGCTCTAGGTAAACTATGCCATTATCATGAAGAACCCCATTTCTGTAGTTAACACTGAGCATCAAGCAACTTTTTCTTTAGTTTGACTGTATCTTACATTTCATGTGAAAAATGGACTATATGTTTTTTTCTTTTAACACAGTTTTTATTTTGAACCTCAGTATATTCTGAGCCAGAGATACCTTGATAGTTGCTGACTATCTGATTCTCACCAGTTCCTTCCAAGTCATGTTCTCTAAAGTCAGCAGCTGCTGTTCCCTGACATAAGCTGGCTTACTGGCTCCTTGACACATAAAGTGACAGCTACCATGCCCCACCTAACTATCATAGAACCGAATTGCATACCTCTGGCTACCAGCTGTTTGCCTAATCGTCACCTGCTTCAAAAGCCATACTCTCCCCAACTCAGCTGGATTTGTCCCACTATCTACATATGAGTCCATGTGTTCCAGACCTGTCCTGTCCCACATAGCACTAGTCAGAAGGTCATATTTGAGACAGTCCATGGTATACCATCAAGGTATCTAACCTGTGTCTGTACTTCAAGCCTTAGTCCAGTTTTTTTTTTTTTTTTAATTCCATCTTTTAAATATCATCCCACTCCCTGGCATCCAGTTTCCCTCTCTGTAATTGTATCTCTAGGGCATTGCAGGGCTCATTGCCATATGTAACACTGTATATGTTTATGATATTGATCTTAGCCAAAAGGCCAAAAAACAAAATGATATTTTCTTTCCTACACAGTGACAAGTTCTAGAAGAACAGGGTATTAGCTGACTCTTTGACAGGTTCTTCATAGTGTTTCTTATCTAGAAAACTGAACTAAGGTCCTCATGCAAGTTAGCAAGTGAAATTCAAACAAAAAAAAGGCATCTTGGACCATTTCAGATGCCTAGAGCATGTTTACTAAAAATTTCTCCTACTCTCTATCTTAAAACCATAAAGGAAACATAGTGGCATTTTTTTTTTTTGAGGCAATGTTAGTTACACTTTTTTTTTTTTTAACAATTTAATTTCTGCCTTTACTACCAATGCTTCATAGTTCACTAATGTTCTATTGTGTTCCCTCTTCCCCTTCTGCATACCTCATTTATACAGTGGACTTTGAAGGGTTAGATTTGAATTTGGCATTTTCTGACCCTTTTCTCTCTCTCTATTCCACATTCACTATTGCCTATCTTTTTTTCTGATTTACTTTGCTTAGCATAATCCCTTCCAGTTCCATCCATGTTGCCACAATAGCATTTATCTTTTTTGATCACTAAGTTGTATTCCAGTGTGTATATCTATTTATCTGTTTAACCACATCTTCTTTATCCACATTTGCTTTTTGGAATTTCTTTTTTTTTTTTTCCCAAAGTACAACTTTGTAAAAAGCACTGCAGTGTAGGTAGATAATTTTGTAAATAATTCTGCAGTGCAGGTAGATAGGAGTGGAATTACTCTGTTGTATGGTAGATCAATTTGTAGTCTGTTGAGAAACTGCCATACTTTGCAAAGCAGTATGCCTTCATTCCCATCAAAATGGTAAAAATATTACATTTCCTCCATATCTTATCAGCATGTGGGTCTTTTTGATAAGAGTGAATTGGCATCTCATTTTAATTTTGATTTGCATTTCCTGATGAGAAGTGTTGATTATTTTTATGTGTCTTTTAGTTAGTCTATGTCTTATTTTGAGAAGTGACTATTGACACTTGTGCCCATTTTTTGATTGGGGTTTTGTTTCTTCTTGTTGAGTTATATAAGTTCTCTGTGATCCTTGACAAAAGCCCTTGTCAGATGAATGGCGTTTGTGTATTTTCTCCTATTCCATCGGGTATCTTTTTGTCTTGCTTACAGTTTCTTTTTCTGTGAAGAATCATTTTAGTTTGATGTACTCCTGATTATTTATGTTCTCTTTTGTTTTCCTAGCTGTGCAGATGGATCTTTGAAGACATCACTGAAGCTTATTTTGTGAAGCATTTGCCTATGTTTTATTCTATTGTATCTTATGGTTTCAGGTCTTACATCCAAGTCTTTTACCCATTTTGAATTGATTTTTGTGTATAGTCTAACAGAATAATCTACATCACTTCATTTATATGTTGCTGTCCAGTTTCCCCAGTACCATTTCTTGAACCGGGTTTTTGTATGCCACTGTATGTTTTTGACTCCTTTGTCATATGTTAACTATCCATATTGGTCTGGGGTTATTCCTGGGCTCTCAAGTCTATCTCATTGGTCAGTGTGTCTGATTTTATTCTAGTATCATGCTTTTTAAATTGTTAAATCTCTGTATTATAGATTATGATTGTCTGGAAGTACAATACTATAATTTATCCCCCCTCTCTTTTCTGGTTCCATATGAATTTGAGATATTCTACTTCTCTGAAGAACACTATTGAAATTTTGATAGGAAGTACATTAAATATTTATAATGATCTGGGTAGGATGCTGTTTTTATTATATATATATATATATATATGTATGTATATAGGAAGTACAAAATGAAGTATGATGTAAATATAAATAAAAATGTACAAATGTGCATTTTTCATCTGTTATAATCCCCATAGAGAATGGCAATTTTGACTATGTTGTTTCTTCTAATCCATAAGTAGAGCATAGCTTTCTATTTTTTGTGTGTGTCTTGTTCTATTTCTTTGAACAATGTCTTATAGTTTTTGTATAGTCCTTTACCTCCTTTGTTCAGTTTACTCGTAAGCACTTAATATTTTTCATGTATGTGTGATTGCAAATGTTGTCATTTTTTCCAATTTCTTCCTCATCTGACTCATTGTTTGTCCATAGCAAGGCAACTGATTTTTGTGTATAGATTTTATAACCTGACATCTTACAGAACTAATATATTGTTTCAGTTACTTTTTAGTGTAATCTTTAGGGTACTCTATATCTGTTATCATGTCTTCTGAAAACAATGATAGCTTTACTTCTAACCCAATTTGAGTTTGTTTCTTAGCTTTCTCTTGACTAATTGTTCTATCTTGGATTGTCAATGCTATCCTGAGTAGTAATAGTGAGTGGACAGCCTCATTTTCTACCAGGCTTTGGTGAAAAGACGTGCAGCACTTTTATTTATTTTTTATCATTTTTTATGTTGATGTGAATAATACTGATTGATTTTTAGATGCTGAATCATCCTAGAATGTGTGTTATTAATCCTAGTGTTTATTTCTTTCAGTGCAAAGTATGTTTTGGCTAGCTATCTTTTTTTTTTTTTAAGATTTATTTGTGCATACAGAACTGGGGTACAGGCCAGAGGCTTAGGGGCGGTGAGAGGCTTCACCAGAGATAGAGTGGGGAACAGAACAGGCAGATCGACGAAGTACACTGTTGAGGGGAGCAGTGGGCAGGCCAGGAGAGGTCACCTCCGGGACAGGAGGGAATAGAACTCATGTGGAAGCGGCTTTAGATTCTCAGTGCTGTGCTTTAACCCACTGTGCCACCAGGGAGGACCTGGCTAGCTAATATTTTATTGAAGATTTTTCCATCTGCCCAGTCTTCACTTACTGTAAAGCAAAATGTGAATTTCAATCAGATAAGGCAACATCGTGGCTTGAATTTCTTCAGCTCTTGATACTACATGATTGTAAGTGCTCTCTGATTTTTAACAATTAGTTTAAAGTAATCATTTCTAGAAGTTATTTTTCTTTATGCATTAAGCACAAATTAGAATAATTTCTATTATGTTTGTCAGTTCTGATTAAACATATCTAGTAGCATTAATAGATATCCATGAAAAAAGAAAGCCTGAGCTGTTGCTAGGGCACATGATTAGCACATCTCCAGACTGCACTTTATGGACAGCCTCAATTGGCCACTTAAAGCTACTGAAGTCCAAGTAAGACTTAGAAGTGCTTTCCGTAATTGATTGGATTTACAAAATATTTTCACTCAATAAAAAGTAATCAAAAAGCCTAAGCAATAATTAAAATTTCTCAATCACATTAAATTTGAAAAATAATGAAATAAAATGAACCCCATCAATCAGGCAACAAAATTTGAACGTGAGAAAGAGCTAATGGAGTTTCCACTTGTTTGCTGCTTCTACTGATTGTCAGATATTTCTGAAATTGGAAGGCTAGTCTGATTACAGGCCTTATGAGAATAACACAGAAGATCAACAAGTAGGGTCACACATGGTTGAAAAGTAAAAGATAGAAAAACCTAAATTTCTTACCTCCCCTCTTGGTATGCCCAAACTAATGTCTTGCACAGCAGTAGTCTTCTTGAAGAAGCTGCCATAGCTTTTACTCAGGTTGCATAATACAAGGATGTCTCGGTCAGTTCTTCCTTTCAACACCCTCATTTGCTCTTTTTCAACATCTATGTCCTTAGCTGCTGTGACAGTGCCTTGAAGGGCAGAGTGACCCCTGGAAAGATAAAATCAGAGTTAATTCACACCTGGAAAACAGGATGGGCTGCGTTTATAGGGAGACAATTCTGTGATCTGACAGTACAGAAAGTGAGGTATGCAGCATCTAATGAATCATTTTCAACATGGGCATTTGTGTTCTGATATTCAGTCACTGTTTCTCTTCTTTCAGACAGGAAATGTGCATGTGTCCAAAAGACAGGGAAGTGATAGAAAACTAAAGCAGCTTTTCAATTTTATGAATCAGGAAATCACATCAGTTATATGATAAATGTAAAAAGTAATTGAATTGTATATAAAAATATGCAAATGGGACAATTACAAAGCATATGTTGGGTTAGACTAATTATATAACATGCACTTTGCATAATTCTTTTTACAATATAATCTTGCATAATTCTTTGTACAATATAATCTATAAGTATTTGTCAGATGAAAGCAAAGTTAATTTTCAAGTCTAATTTCTTACTCTAAATCTAATTTTCAATCAAATTAAATTTGTTTTCATCTGACAAATACTTATAGACTATGCTATACAAGGCATTATGCAAAGTGCATGTTATCTAATCCTTTCATCTAGCCCAATATATACATTTCATATTATATATTATATATTATATATTATATATTATACATTATACATTATACATTAATATACATTATACATTATATATACATAATGAGATTAAAGAATATATATGCATACATATATCATATGTGTGTATATATGAGATGTGTGTGTTATATAATATATGACACATATATAAGATGCATATATTGTATAGTATATAATACATATAAGATTATATGTTATATAATATATAGTATATAATATATATACACATCATCCTACATTTGTACCATTTTTTCATCTCATCTATAATCCCCATGGACTTCCCAACACCACTTCATCCATGTGCCATTACCAAAGTCCTTTGCACTCTTCCTGCCCCCAGTTTTGATCCTATTCCCCTCTCCCATCCTGTAGAATGTCTCTGCTTCCATCTGATGTTTTTTTTTTTCTTTCTTATTTCACTAAGAAAGAAACTCCATCTATGTTGCCAAAATGGCATGAGTTTATATTTTTTGGTCACCAAATAATAATGGAGCATCCATGTTCCAGATAGTCCACCCCTAGGTATCTACCCATAGGACACAAAAACATTAACTCAAAAGGACACCTGCTCCTCTATGTTTATTGTTGCTCTATTTACAATAAGGAAGACATGGAGTCAATCCAAATGCCCAAAAATAAATGACTGGATCAAGAAAATGTGGTACATATACACATCAATCTTCTTTATGATTTTTAATTTGGAGCGTTTTAAATTTCAATTTCCCTGTATGCTGCAATATGTTAGCATTTCACTTTATTTTTTTCTATGCTAGCATTTTAATAATTAAATAGGCATTGACCACTGAGTTTGTGCTCTACTAACTCTGATTTCCTGGCTTTGTCAGCACACTATTGATGTGATATATTATCAGTGGGAAAACTGGGTAAAGTTTACATAGGAACTCTTTGGATTAATTTGACAATCTCATGTGGGTCTTAAATTATTTTAGAATAAAAAAAGTATTGAAAGTCCAGTAAATATCTATTGCTGGCTCCTCTCTGGCACAACAGGTTAAAGCACAGCACCATGAAGCTATTCAAAGCCACTACAGCACATGTTCGATCCCTGGCCAGGGAGGTGAACACATGACATGGCAGACCTCTCCTGACCTACCCACTGCTCCCCTCAGCAGTATATTTCTGTACATTTGCCTGTTCTGCTCCCCATTCTGTCTCTGGTGAATCCTCTCACCTCTTGCACCTCCAGCCTGTACCACAATCCTTGTGTACATAAATACATAATCTTTAAAAAAAATCCATTGTCAGTCCTCAGCTACTTGTATTTGTTTCCTGCACAAATATATATTTATTCAACAACACAGCATAAATTATGAGAAAACATAGCTACTCAGGAACTTATATTATATAAAAATCTATATGTATGTGTGTTACAAATAGTGTATCATGTAGATAAAAATAAGAACATTGATCACCCATAGAGTAGTTGCTGATTAAAATGGGGTTGGAGATGCTGAAAGTGTTCAGTCTGGGAGAAGGTAAACAGGTATGTTCATTTTATAAACGTTCACCAAATTATACACATTCTGTTTTATAGTCATCTTCATCTTATCCACTGGAAGGTATGTTTTGTGACCATTCAGCCTGACTGACCATCTTTATTCTCTCCTATTTCCAAGATCCATCCCCAAGTTACCCACATCAGCACTCCGCCCCCACTTTTGTTAGGATGACTTGTAAAGAGTTATAAATACTCCCAGGATTTCATCTATAGAACTTCTGATCTCAGAGCTCTGAGGATCCTGATGTGCAAACATCTTAAAAAAGGTCAAATTGTTCTAGTGGAACAGGTGGAAGACAACTGACTGCGGTGATTTCTGGTTGGCCTCCTCTGCATTCAGAAATGTGCCACAAAACCAGCTTCCAACTGACAACCCAAAAAAATATCATCTATATCCAAAATAAAGTAACCCTGATGGCCAGGAGATATAACAGAAATTTTCAGAGACATGGAATACCTATTATCAGAAGAAAAATGCTGTTCTGGGTCATATGACTATTATGACCAGCCATCCTAGACACAACATGACATGTATGAATATTTCCTGTTTGAAGAACTACAGGAGGTGCACTTAAGGGTAGAAATTGAATATGGTCCAAAAACTAACAATGATGTGAGAAAATAAATTGAATTATGATTAAAAAATATCTCCTACATGAAACATCTTATAGACAAACAGAAGTGCACTATAAATACAGTAAAATGCACTGATGAGTCTGACAGGCACACTGAGAAGGCACTGTGTCTGATCTGGGAAGGTGACAGGAGGAACAGAAGTCAATCCATGAAGAGGCCAGATAAGGCAGGTTATTTGATGCAAACAGCTTCTCTGAAATGGAGGGAAGAGCCAAGAGAACCTCACAGAACATAAGATGCCAAGTTAAGGGGGCCTCACTAAGTTCTCCAACTTGATATTTTAGACTACACTTGAAAACATTCATTTGTTAGCGTAATCCCCATAATAGTCAATATTTAAGGGAATGGCATGCTGATGTTTAGATTAAATTAAAAGTTGTGATCTGTAATTTGTACTGATAAAGAAAAATAATTTTTGATCACACATAGTGGTAACAAAGACATGATTCAAAAATGTGGCTTAACTTATACTCTACAAAGTATATTTCGATTCTATTGGAAATGAAACAAGCTGAATCTGCCAGAAGGGATTCTAGTTTGTTGGTTTTAAAATAGATTAAACTAGTGAGGGCCTATCACAAAACCAGTTGTGTTTGAAAGGTACTCCAAAGTCTATTTCAACCTCAGTCATATGTTGGAAATCAACAGATTCCTGAGTAATGGTATGCATTCAAGAGAACGCGAATACAAAGATTTGTATTCAAATGGTTCTCTTTCTTTAGCAGATTAAAAAGAATTATGAAGACAATATGCCATGGAATGACAAGGAAAAATTACATAAGGGACCTACTAGTAAATATTAATAGTGTATCTATTTAGGAAGGAACATTCTTACCTATCTACTTAAAATATGTTATCTGACAATATTTTTAATGTGACCCCAATTTTAAAAAGTAATTATTTTCTTACATCATTTTAGTCCCCTTAGTTTTCATGGCATTTGTCACAATGTTTTATATATTTACAATGCCAGATTAACTCCTAATTACAGCAGTAAGAAGAATATACACGTGTTTACATAGGTTGCATTATATATCAACAAATATAGACATAAAAATTATGATAAATATACATTTATTAAATATATAATATGTGTATTGAGCTATATAGATATACACATATCTGTAAGAATACAAAGCAATCACTTTCCCCTAAGCTCCTGATTCTAGGAGTTAATAGCAATTAGCCATAAAACTAAATCATGTTGTGATATCAACTTAATCCATACTAGGTGCTACAAAGTAAGAGATAGAGTGATTTCAAATGGAAAAGTTAAGTAATATTGCATAACTCAGCATCTTACTGACATTTTTCTTTTATTAGTGTCTCACATCAGTTAAAAGAAATATATAATCTTAACTGACTAGAATATTTTGCTTATCTTGCCTCCTTCAGGATGGAATTCTCTCTCCTTCTTAAAAGTCAGTGCCATACGAGAATGAGTCTTGCAGAACATACCTTGTCCACTGTAGAAGGTCCCAGTGCAGCAGAATCCTCAAGAGAAGAAGAATGGTGCCTTGAGAAGCCAGTTGTACAAAAATCCAGCCCAGGAAGTTCATCTCAAAGGGGCTCACATAGGAATCAATGCCAAAGTTGTGGGTCAGGTCATATTTGATCTGATTATAACAGAGCTCTATCAGCCCTTGACCCAGGCAAAATTGAGGAAAAATGGTGAAGACCCATTTAAGGACATCATAGATATTCTGTAAATTCTGTACAGTGAAAGAAATAAAATTAAAAGGCATCCACAACTTCCATTTCTCCTTAATGATCCTGGGCTCCAGGTCCCCCGTCTCTGTTATTTAGTATTACTCCCAGACAGTATCAAGCTAAAATAAATTATTGTGATGTATGACGATTAAGTGGTCTTGCTCTGCTTGGCTTTTGATTTGCTTAGCCCCCCTTAAGTTTTTCTTCCTTTCCATTTTTTTCCCCTTTTGGAATGAAGATGTTTGTTCTAAGCTTGTATTAGGTATGTCCCATTTTCTATTTTGGCAGCACAAAAATGGCTTGTTTCACAGGTTTATAAAAGGAGAGGAATTCTAACTTAGGAGGAACCCTACTTCATGTGCTTCCCATTCCTGATTTAGATGGCATTTGGACATCAGAGTTGATGCTAAAATAAATAAATCTATGATTTATGGAGCTGTTGGATAATATGAACATATTTCTCATGTGATATAAACTGAGGGCTCTGAAGGTAGAATTATTATATACTGATAATGTATGCCCCACCCCCAATTTTTCATGTGGTGAAGCCCTTCCCCTGAATACGATGATATTAAGAGATGAACATTAAGGAAGTGCTAAGACTTTGCTGAGGCCTTAAGGCTAACAACCCACAATGGGACAATTGTCTTTTCATAGAGAGGAAGAGACATTAGAGATTGATCTTTTTGCCTCCTGTGGTGAGGTCACACCAGAAATGCAGACATCTATAATCCAGAAAGAAAGGCCTCACCAAAAGAAGAATCAAGAAGCACCTTACTCTTGGAAATCCAGTCTCCAGAACTGTGCTAAGTAAAGATTTCCTGTTCAGGTTGCTTGTTATTTAGCATTTTGTTATAGAAGCTAAAGATGACTCAGTATATGGGTAATACTACTAGTCACAAGGTAAAATTAATTTTTGAATGGGTAGATAATATTAGGAGCTGTGACTCTGAGCATTTCAAATAGCATACAAAATATCTAGTTCACACTTAATGTATAGGCAAGGTTAAATATATGTAATTGTCATTATTAAACATATAGAATGAAGTGGTATTATAAACACAAGAATGATTAAGGAATAAACGGTAAGAGATCAAATAGTATGTAATTGTGGAGAAAACAAAAATTATATGACAGACCACAATTTGAACAAATTTTTAAAATGAATATATACACATATAAACTCAACAGCAACAAATTTTATTATCATTTTGTCTAGTTTTTTTTAACTAGTATACAGTATATCTGTATTTATTTTATTAGATTAAATTTATTAAAATATTAAGCATCACTTATTTTATACATGGCATTATGTGCTTCCAGTTTGACTGAACTTCATCACATTTGATTCTCTAAATAAATGTATAAAGTACTGAGCAATAAACTCAGTCACCAATGAGGAAACAAACTCTCAAGAGAATGACTAATGGGTTCAAGTCACAATGCAATTAGGCCAGGACTTGAACCGGACCTTTCTTGTGCAAGGAATAGGATTTTCCACCAAGAAATATTGCCTTTAGGAAAGAAAAAAATCACTGAAACACAGGTTCATTTTATGGTTCTTTAGATTCAATGTAGCATTTTAAATTATTTAACCCAGAAAAACCACATTAACTATAACTGCTAAACAAAGCTACAGGAATATGATGAAAAATTCGACCCACATTTTATAGTCTCTCCCTCCTTTGGTAAAACTCAATACTTGGTAAGGTGATAAGAGATGAAAATCACAACGTACACACTGTAATGCACAGCAGTGTATGTGTCATGTCATAAATATTAAAGAACCAATTCATAAAATTTTCACTTATGAATTTCATAGCAGATAATACCCAGTTTTCCCTTGAAATGCAAACTAATAACCTGACCAGTAAAAATATATTAAATATTTGGAGGCAATAGAAAATTCAATAAAGATACTTAGGGTCATTTCTTGTTACACTGTGATTTATTTTCATTTTCATAGAGATAGGAAAATTATGAGAGCTTCTTTTAACATTTTCTTAGTTTCTGCTTTGACTCACATCATCTATAGATTTTAATCAGTCTTAAAGGGGTTTATTAATCAAACCTATCATAAAACTATGTCCCTAGATCAACTAACATACATGAAAAAAAATTATTTTACTAGTGAGGAAATAGAAATGATACAGTTTTTAACTCATGTACTAAAAACTAATGAAATATAAATAGTAAAGATAATGAATTTAGATCAAACTTATGTATGAGCAAAGTTGATCACATTTAATAACATGGAATTAAATGATCTGACCATATGAGTGGGTACAGCTACTTAAAGTCATGGGAAAATATGTATGTGTCTGATACAGTATATCTGGAATCAGATTAAATATGTAGAGAAATAAATTACTAAATGATTTTTCCTCTAAATATATTTCCATACTCGAAGCCTCACCAGTGAGAAAGACAGAAGTTTCAGATTTTGAGTTAGAATCCGAACTGTTCCACAAAAATAGCACATACATTGTGATTTTATAAAAGTTATAATGCTTGTATTAGCATTATGGTTTGTATATATACCCAATGGGTAATTTTGATTATTTTTTTTAAGAAACTGAAGGAAGAATCTAGTCATCTTTTTTTATTATTATTATTGGATAAAAATCACATGGCTCCCTACTTACAAGTGAATAGTTTAAAGTACACACTTATCAGTTGAATTTCTTAAACAAACAATATAAAAATAAAGAGCAAAAGGAAGACTTTATTAAAAACAAGAAAATGGTTATGATTTGTTAAAAATCATTTGACCCACTTTCCACAAATAACTCACTGTTGCTCATTTCTTTTGAGGTAAGCAAACTGCTGTTTATAGTTAGAGGTAAAAAACACATTTCCGGCCCTCCCTGGTGGCTCAGCGGGTTAAAGCACTGCACTAAGAAGCTTAAGCCATGAGTTCAATCCCCGCCTGCCCCGGAGGAGATCCACATGGTGAGGCAGACCTCTCCTGACCCGTCCGCTGCTCCCCTCAGCAGTGTATTTCCACAGTCTGCCTGTTCTGCTTCCCACTCTGTCCCTGGTGAATCCTCTCACCCTCCACATCTCTGGCCTGTACCCCAGTTTTGTACAAATAAATAAGTAAATCTTTAAAAAACAACAACAACATTTCCACCAAACTCATGGGTGTAGATTCCTGGTGAGTTTTCTCCTTGAATCTAAATGATCCTCTTTCTTTTTCTTCTCTGACCCTATCCTTGTAGCAGACAATAGCTTTGCATTTCTCACTTAAAGAACATCTCCCTTGAGTATCTTTTCCTTTTCATCTTAATTCATGACTGACATCCCTGATGGCCTCTGCCCTACTAGAAGCCACGCAACCTGTCTATTTTCAATATTCTCCCTAAGCTAAGGGACTAACTGTTCTCCAAATTTGCTGTTTAAAAGATAGACACATTTACACAAATTAGCGTGAATAGATATGTACAAATCACCAAACTAGACTGTTTCCTTTGTTGAATGCAGAATGAATACTTGCCTATTCTATTGCTTTCATACAAACATGAGGCATGACAACCAAGAGAAAAATTATCATATCACTGGGGTGTCTCTTAAAGTCTGACTGTGAGGACATGATTCTATCACAACTAAGCAGGGTCCATCCTGACTTAAGTATGAGCAAAGATAGTCACATAATAATAAATGTATACATTTATTCTTCTTGCATCATATTTTCCAAAACTAGAAGGCAGGACTCTTCTAGGTTATAGAGTCAGTCCATAAATCAGTAAAATGTGTGGAACTCCTGAGGAAGCAGGGTTCATGTAAACAGCAAGGAATTGGGAAGAAACATGCAGTCAGACCAGAGAAAGGAATACAGGAATAAAAAGGACTGAAATTCAGAAGGCTATTCCCAGAGGCACAAAAGGGAAACTAAGGTGGGTGAATGATGGGTCACAAGTCAGGTCTCATGGAAGAGGCAGGAGAAGAATCATGACTGGAAAGTACAAGTGGGATATGTCAGCAGAGCTGGACCCAGCTTGGTTCAAATTCCTATTGGCGATAATGATCTTCCATGACTTGCTAATGTGAAAAAGCATATTGAAGAGATTTCTTACGAGAGGCATTTCCCTCATCCAAAGAAATGTTCCTTGTCCACAGAATTCAATATTAGGACAACCTTTTGTTCTAACACTTTGAAAGTAGTAAAACTAAGTATCTGCCAGAAGCAAAAGGGGAGAGGGTAGAATTGCCCTCAATAAAGCTGACTCCTTGTTGTCTGAGAGTGTAGTTAGTTTCAGCCAATACTATCCTGTATCACGGAATCCCACAGAGGTATGATTCTGTAGCATCTGGCCTCATAGAGAGAAATACCTAATCTTTACTCCTGCCACAGCACACCTCTCATGTATATATTTATTCTTCTAGCCACCAACCAGCGATTCATCAGCACACAGCTATGCAGCTTAGTGAGAGCATGGTGGTGGGGCCTGCCCTCACTGAGGAAGTAGCAGAAACTGCTAATCTACGCATGGCTCTTACAGTGGCACAACTGTTGAAAACAACAGTCAATTTCTCTTTCTGGAACTGAAAAAATGATGGATACTAGTACAATTTTTTTTTTAATTCCCATTGGAAAACAGAATAGGCATGAGAGAACATCCTCTTTTTCCAGGGTTTCATAGATAGGGAACACTGGAACCCACTGACCTGAGCTTTAGAGATGATGGCCAGGAGTCGAGGCATGATGGTCATCAGCATGGTGCAGAGGCCAAAGATGAAGTTCAAAGAGATGTAGGAAATGAAAGCAACATCTGAACTGGAGAAGATCCTGGACATCAGGTACATCCATGGAAGAGTTGCATACCTAAAAGTCAAATTTTTCTGAGTTTATTTCCCATTAAGATTATAGTTGTATAAAGACTAAATTACAGATGTAGTTTTGTGGGCCTTATTCTTCCCCTTACCTTAATGAATAAAAACATATTTTACTGCATAAATTTCCCAGAGTTTTGTAAAGACAAAGCATATTTAATGGGTTTTCAGAGGACACCATTGTAGATGTCAGAGAACAGACAGCAGTTCATTAAAAAAAAACTAAAGTGTAGGAAGTAAAGCTCCCATAGTAGCCACTAACAAGAAATCCAGAATAGACACCTACAGATGGAAAAGGAAAGATTTTTACTGAAATACTAATTCAGAAAGAATAAAGAGAAAAAGAACAGAAAAATAAAACAATCAAAAATCAAAAACAAAATAACTGAAAATAAACAGTTTATAACAATAATCATCCTAAATGTATATGGTTTGAGTTCACCAATAACAAACCTGTTCACAGGCTAACAGTGTAGGTAATCAAATACTTTCATTTTAAGAGATGTATTTTAAACTAAGAGACAAAAAAAAAAACTAAAAAAACTAAAAAACAGGCTGAAATAAGGTCATACATCTTACTAACTCAGAAAGAAATAAAAAAAAACTGATATTCTCATATTCAACATGCTATATTTTCAACCAGAAGAAGGTAATTAAGAAGAAAGTTGGGTACGGTATAATGATCAAGGGAACAATGCCCTAAGAAGACATAAATCTTATTAATATTGCTATTGGAGATGTCATCATAAAACTAATACAAAGGGATAGATCATCCAGACAGAAAATTAACAAAAAAAATAAAAGTCTTAAATGTAGTATTTGATCAAATGGATTTACTGGACATTCATACTTTTCCATCCTAAAAGCTATGAATACATGGAACAGTTTCAAAAATATACCATAAAGGGCTTCCCAGGTGGCACAGGGGTTAAATCTCAGCACTATCAAGCTATTGGCAGCCATTGCAGCATGAGTTTGATTCCTGTCCAGGGACCTAACCCACATGGCACAGCAGACCTCTTCTGTATTGCACAATATTCCCCTAAGCAGTGTTTTTCAGTAGATCATGTGTTGTTCCTTACTCCGTCTCTGGTGAATCCCCTCACCACCAGTCCCTTCTGCACCTCTGGCCTACACTCCAGTTCTTGATGCATAAATAAAAATCATTCTTTAAAATATATATATATATATATATCATATACTAGGACATCAAACAAGTTTCAGAAAATATACAAATTATACCACTCATTTTCACAACCCATATTGTAAAGCTAGAAATTTAATATTAAAGGAATATTGGAACAAAATGACAATATGTAAAGACTAAGTAAAATGTTTTAGAACAACCTTTAGGTCAACAAAAAAATCTAAGAAGAGATATAAAATATCTACAACAATGGAGTGACAAGCTATGAGGTGCTAAGGAATGCTTTAAAGCAGCACTATACAAGAAGCTCATATCAACACAGGCCCACATAAAGAAAAAATCAATTTAACAATCAAGTTCTTCAGTAGGAGACACTACAAAAAGGGCAACAAAGTAATCTAAACACTAGTAGAAGGCTATAAATAATAAAAAGTAGAATAGAAATAAAAGAAACAGAAAATAAAAGGCAGGCAAAAAGACCAAAGAAAATAATAATTGATTATTTGAACAAATAAACACAATTGACAAGCCATTAGCTATACTTACAGAAATTAGTGGAATAACAAAAGAAAGATGTAGAATTATAACAAATATTGCAGAAATTCACATTATAATAAAAATGTTTATGCAAGGGCCCTCTCTGGTAGAAAAATGGACTAAAACACAGTATTGTGAAGATATCTGCAGATACTGCAGCACGAGCTCCCGGCAAGTAAGGTGATCTACATGGCACAACAAACTTCTCCTGACCTACCTGCTGCTCCCCTTAGCAGTGTATTTTGTTCAATCTGCCTGTTCTGTTCCCCACTCTGTTTTTGATGAATCCTCTCACCTGCCCCCCACACCTCTGGCCTGTAACCCAGTTCTTGTATTCATAAATAAATAAATCTTTAAAAAAATACTTATGCAAGCAAATCGGACAACCTAGATGAAATGGACAAATTCTTAGATTCAATCAAGCTCACAAGATTAAACCAGGATGAAATATATCTTAAACAGTCCAATCAAAAATATTGAGGGTCTTCCCTGGTAGCACAATGGGAAAAGTACACACTATGAAGTAACTTCAGCACGAGTCTGATCTCCACCCACTGCTCCCCTCAGCAGTGTACTTCATCAATCTGCCTTTTCTGCTCTCTACTGTGTCTCTGGTGAATCCTCTCACCATCCCCTGTATACCTCTGGTCTGTACATCAGTTCTGTGTACATAAATAAAAAACAAACAAACAAACAACAACAACAACAACAAAAACTGAAATCAGGGCCTCCCTGGTGGCCCAAGGGGTTAACTCTCAGCTCCATGAAGTTATCCACAGTCATTGAAGCACCAGTTTGATTCCTGGCCAAGGGAGCTGACCCACATGGTGCAGCAGACCTCTCCTATCTTGCCTACTGCTCCCCTCAGCAGCATATGTCAGTCAATTTGCCTGTTCTACTTCCCACCTGGTCTCTGGTGAATCTCTCACCCGCAACCCTGCACCTCTGGCCTGCACCCTATATCTTGTATGAATAAATAAAATAATCTTTTTTAAAAAATACTGAAATCAAAATAAGTAATAAAAAGACTCTCTTAGAATAAAAGCCCAAGAGGCCAATATTACCCTGAACCTAAAAGCAAAGATAGTACAAAACAGGAAAATTATAGACCAATATCTCTAATGAGTGTGATGTAAAAATTTTCAACAAGAACTTTGCAAAACAAATATAACAATATCTCAAGAGAATAAGCCACCATGATCAAATGAGCTTCAATCCAGCAATGCAAGGCTGATTCAACATACACAATTCAATAAAATCATCTCAGTAGATAGGAAAAAATATTCAATAGGATCCAACATCCATTTATGAAAAAAATCCTCCAAACAACGGCAATACATGGAACCTCTCATATATTATAAAACACATATATGACAAATTTACAGCCAAGAGCATACTCAATGATGAAAAACTGAAAGTTTTCCACTAAGATCAGGAACATGACAGGGATGTCCACTACCACTGCTGTTATTTGACATAGTTGTACCAGAAGCAATACAGTAAGAAGAATATGTGAAAGGAATGCAAATTAGAAAAGAAGAATTGAAATGTTAATAGTCATAGTTGCCATTTTAATATAGTTAGAAAAACCAAAATATTTTACAAAAACTTCAAGAAATTATAAGTGAACACAGTAAAGTGGCAGGAAAGAAAATCCACATGTAAAAAATAGTGTCATTTCTTTATGCAAATGATATATAAGAAGAAGAGAAAATAAAGAATACAGTTGCATTTGCAATAATGTCAAAAGAATTAAATATTTGGGAGTAAACTTAACAAAGAAGGTGAAGGACCGAAGGACCTGTACAATGAAAATTATCAAACTCTATTAAAGGAAATAATGTCACTTCAAATGACATTACATAGCAACAATAATCAAAATAGCATGGCAGTAACACAAAATCAAAAACTCATACCATGGAACAGAATTTGAAGCCAAGGATCACAAAGGACCTCAACAGATATATCTCAAAAAAAAAAAAAAATCCAGATAGCCTACAGACATGAAAAAATGATCAGCATCACTTATTGTAAGAAATATGCTTAATCAAAAGCACATTGAGATACCAATTCACCCCTTTGAACATGGCTCATATAAGAAAGAGTGGAGTTAACAAATGCCAGTGAGGATTAAAAAAGGAATTCTCATCCACTGTTGCTGGGTATAAACTGATACAGCCCCAGTGGGAAAACTGTGGGTTCCCCAGCCCCTCTTTTTCTTTTTCTCGGGATATTGTATTGGTGCCCAGAATCCCTGCTGTTCAAACTAAAATGCAGTCATGCTCAGGTGGGAGGGGAGGATGGAGGGAAGGTGGGCTCTCAATAGGGCTTAGTCTTGGTATGAGGATATTTCCTGAAAACAGTAGGCAGATATATGGCCAGATTAGTATAACCAGCTAGCCAAACTTGACAGGAAGTTAACTGTAAACAAGGATTAGAGTTAAGATGTTCTTCTGATCAGCAACAATGACACCACCAGGCAGGGTCCCTACTTAATCCCCACAAATGTGCCAGAGAATTATGCATCCCCAATCCATATCCCCACCATGCACATTCCTCTACACATTCTTCCAAATGCTTTCCCAACTCCCCTGAATCTGATACCCACATAATATGAGAGTAGTCCAGGAACTTGGCACTGCATCTCCAGCAGGAAAAGCAACTCTAGGTCTGTCTGTCTGTCTGTCTGTCTGTCTTTCTCTCTCTCTCTACTTAGACCTCAAATTTTCTTTCTTCTATCCAGTGCTGCTTCCAATGCTGCTGCCCCAAGAGATTCTCAAAAAAAAAAAAAAAAAAAGGGAAATTCTGTTTGATCTTAGCAATACCACTATTAGGTATTTATCCAAAAACATGAAAAATGTAATATAAAAAAGATCTATCTACACTTATATACATAGCAGCGTTGTTTACAATTGCCAAAGAATAAAGCCAAACCTAATGCCGTTCAAAAGATGAATGGATAGAGCATCTGTGGAGCATATATTCAATGAAATATTATACAGCTGTTAAGAATGATGAAAGCATGGAATTCGGAGCAAAATGGATGCACCCTGGCATAATTATTTTAAATGAAATCAGTCAAAAAATAAAAGACAAATTTCAAGTGGTTTCATTAATCTTTACAATATAAATCCCCCTAAAAATTAAATGCAAGCAATAGAAGGACTAAATATTTGAACTCAGCAAGAAGAATGAGGGAATAGGGAAAGGGTGGAAAAGTTGAGAGACAAACATAGATGAGGTACTGTTATGTTTCATTTAGTTACTGGAAATAAATTAATTTACTTTAGAAAATAAATAAAAGTTCCAGAATAATAAAAACAAACAAAAATTTTTTCAACATGCTGGTTAGTGATATCTGGGCAACAGCACATCACCCTGTATCTGTTATGGTCAGTGTGGCACAAAGACAGTGAGAACGTGGGAATGTGGCAGCCTCGCTCTCCTGGATGATGTTTTTGTTCTGTTCTTTAGGGAGACTTATTCACTTATCTTTCAATTTCGTCAGATTCTAAACTGTTAAATGAGCCCAGAGTCATTAGATAACAGCTCATTCTAGGACTCAACCTTTCTGAGATTTTTTTGAGCTGCCTGTACCTCAGTTCCTTGTGAGGAAGGGGAGTGAGCTGTGGTTCTTGTCAGGTATGGTCCACCAGGAGATGGGGTGTTCCACAGGGTGCCTGAGCTGCATGCAACACTGGGCTCCAACAAGGGAATAAAAATAGTTTAAATGAACTCATAATGGCCTGTGATTCTGATCTGCCGCCTTTTGCCTCTACTTCACTGGAATTAGTCTGACCTCCAACATGTCTGAGTTCTCATATTAGTAGCTCTCAATCATCCATCTGAAATGTGATACCCTAATGGACATATACACTACTTTAACAGATCTGTGACTATACTGAAATTCTCAGAAAGATGCTGTAATCATGCAGGTGGAGAAAATTCTTAGATTAATTAAAACTTTTCAAGAATATCAAACCAGACAAGGTTGGACCCTCTCTGGTAACTCAATGGGTTAATGGGACTGCACTATGAACCAATCCACAGCCACTGCAGCACGAGTTCAATCCCTGGCCAGGGAGGTGACCCACATGGTGCAACAGACCTCTCCTGTCTCACCCATTGCTCCCCTCCGCAGGCTATTATAGTCAATCCACCTGTTCTGTTCTCCATTCTGTTTCTGGTAATTCCTCTCACCCATCCCACCTCGGGCCTATACCCCAGTTCTTGCATGGATAAATAAGTAAATCTTAAAAAAAAAAAAAAAAAGATTAAGGGAAATTCCAGTAAAAAAAGACTTTAAGGAGTTTCTTGATTTTGTCTAAGATTTACTTACGTTAAGTAATTTGTTCTCCTAAATTAAAAAAAAAAAAACTTACAGTGAAAACACCTACTCATACTACTCATACTATAAGAAATCTTGACAACACTATCCATTCAATTGGATCAATAAACTGAAATTGAATCATTTCTTTGAAGTAGAAAGCCACATATATAGATGTATGTTTGAAGGTACATAAATTTCCAATTGAGTATAATGAATATGTGTCTACTATGTGTATTTTTATAGTATATGACATAAGATCCTCTAAGTACTGAAATAATTTAGATAATAACAATCTGGCTAAAATTAATCTAAAAGGGAACTCTTGCCTGACATTATATATGAGATTTATATGAATTATCTAATTTCATCTTTACTGCAACAGAATTGTAATTCCACAAAGAAAGAATAATTATTTCCAAGGCCACAGATTTAGTGACTGCCAATGTCAATATTCCTTCAAAGATTTACCTGTCTGTCCTATCTGTCTGTCTCTTGCTATCCACAATATGTTCATCCAGTAATGATATGTTCTTGTTTAAGCTAAACTTAGTCTCACTAATTAAATGCTGGTGCATCTGTAACATCACAGTGATAGAGAAATGTGTGTCGTGGAACAGGCTGGGTGTTCCAGGACCCCATTTCTCTCTCAGTGTGGTATTGTCCATGCAACAAAATGCCTTCATTCTCTGATATAATTGTGATGTGCATAAAATATTTTGTGATATTTGACCTAAATCAAACATAAAGCTTTGTTTAAAAAAATAACCTTAAATTAAAATAAATCAATTTGTAAATTATTTCCTACTAACAGAATATATCTATCACTTATGTAGCCTGTATATATAGCATGCAAAACAACACATAATTACATATCCTGATATCAAGTAGGTATACTTTTGTCATCAAACAATGATCTATTTTCATATTAATAAATGAGAAATTCATAAAATGACTTTCATGTGTTTGCTATTTTTTACTCTGAGAAAAAGTAATCAAAATTGGAAAATACTTCTGGCCACAGACCTTCACCACAGCATCACCACAGAGGTAATTTTAGAACTAACTAGATTATGAGTTTGAAGCCTCCATTAATGTTAAAAAATAAGAGAGACTCCAGTTCCAACTGCTGGCTGTCAAACAGCTTGGGGGTCTTTCTCAGACAGAACCAATGGCATCATCATGATGGCAAGGACAGGCTGCTCTCCTCCAATGGACACTGACACCTGCTCAGGCTCGTTTGCTCAGTGCTCCTTGTAGAAACAACATAATTGCTTGAAAACAGAGAAAATCATGAAGCCGACAGCAGGTTCAAAGCCATCCCGGGGGTTTTCTCTTTCAGAAAACAATCCATAATTATGCAGCAACGTTTCTCGTCACATACCCGAAAAGTGCCAGCAGGAGGGCAGTGGCTGCCAAATTCTCCCGGAAAGTGAAAGCTGTTAACTGGAAGGCAACGATAATGGTAACACACAGGCTGACGGAAACCAAGTAAAAGACCTGAAAAAAGAGAGAGAGAAAGAGAAGCTTGGTTTGCTTGTCCTCAAGTTTTCATGTTAGCTTCTATTTCAATACACTTCCTATTTTGCACAGCAAATGTTTTGGAGTAGTGGAATTAGTCCTGGCGAGTCCAATCTGCCGCCCAATTGTGTTCATTCATGCTTGTTGACATCTCAGGACCTTACCATGGGACTCTGTCTGGAGATGGAGCCTTTATAGAGGTAACTCGGTGAAAAGAAGGTAATTAGGTGGGTCTTGATCCAGTGTCACTGGTATCCTTAAAGTAAAAGGAGATGAGGACAAAAACACGACCCTGTAAAGAGAGTAAAAAGGCAGCCCTCTAGCCATGGAGAGAGGTCTCTGAGAAGCTAGACTTTTTGATATGCTGATCGTCATTCATTATTGGATGAACATATCATGGGTAGAAAGAGACAGAGAGGTAAATCTTTGAAGGAATATTGACATTGACATTTACTAAATCTGTGACCTTGGATGTAATTACTCTTTCTTTGTGGAATTACAATTCTGTTGCAGTAAAGATGAAATTGTGTAATTCATATTCTACATCCAGCCTCCAGAATTGTGAGGAAATAAATGTGCTGCTTAAGTCACCCATGTGTGGAATTTTGTTATGGATTAATACACGACTTTCAGGAAAGGCTTCAGTGAAGCCTGGCCCCTTCATGCTTAGATTTAAGGGTAGAACTATTCGCTCTGACTGAAGGGCCCCGCCTGGCCTTCAGGGTTCCCTGAGGCTGACAACAATCGTACCTTCCTCGGGGACACTCATACCAGCTCCCTCTTCCCTTGAAACTGATGGTAGAGCTCTTCTCCAGTGCCATCCATGAGGCTAGTTCCCTCTTTCTTTTCATATCTCAGCTTAAATCACTTCTTCAGAGTCTTTGAAATCCTGATATAAAGTTACCCTTCTTGTCTTTGTCCTCTTTCATTCTTGAAATAAATTGAACCACCAGCCAAGTGGAACTGTGCATTTGTTTACTCTTTTGTTTTCTGCTTCCACCAGTAAGAATACAAGCTCCAAAGGGAAAAGACTAGTCTGTACTTCAGACACACCTGAAGACTTCCAAATATACCTATTAAATTAGTGATTAAACAAACCGAATAGGTACGATAATGGAGATGAAGGTAGTAAAATAGTCAATCTATGAGAAAATAACCCCCACTCCCCTAAAAAACCTCAAGGGAAAAGAGTTGTCTCTTGGACCCTAAGAAGTATGGGGCAATAAAGTAAGGATTATGAATATGAGGTAAGTTCTTGAGCTTTAAAGATTCTGTAACTCCCTGATAGCCTGGACACTTGGCCCTCCCTGGCAAGTTCTTGGGGACTGTCACTGTATCAATAGCCCCACATCTGGTGTGCAATCTCAGATAAGTCATTCACACTCTCTTGTTCAAAAATGTCCTTCAGAAGAGAATGAGGTCCAACTTTCTCAGTCTTGGCTGCAACCTTGGGAATTAGTAAAATGCACATTCAGTGCTACCTGGACCTACTGAGTAAAATCATCAAGGTCTGGCCCTAGGAACATCACTGTTGAGAATATTCTATATGATACTCCTATCTGGCAAATTTGGCAGAAATCCTGATTAGAATTAATGATCTCCCAAAAAGTTGCAGAGATTTATATATGAGGTCTATCAATTTACTTTTAAAAAGTCAAGGTCAAATGAGTATACAATATGTGAGATTGAGTTGCTTAATACAGCAGACCCTGCAATACACATCACAGATAGCTTAGCACACGGTGATAGCTATTGGCTTACAGCTATGGTGAGGCACATAGTGTTGGCAATGCCAGGTAAATGTTTGGTCCTACTCGCTATTCAATGGCCTGTGCATGATATTCTATGACAGGATGAGTGCTATCTTTGGGGCTAAAAATACCCTTTCTCATAACAATGAATAGTTCATATAACAATGAAAAACATTGGCCATTGAAGACGTGTGCTTTGATTCCAGATAAATGTTTTGGAGGCTAGTGGATAAATTGATAAGGTAACGCTGTTCTCCTCAAGAGAACTGGAGACAGTGAAATGGAAACTCTCCATTAGAGAGTTACATATATAAAGAATACATACTAGGAAGCAAGGCATGGGGATATGGATAGTTTTAGGATTGCAGGTGGCAAATAAGTTCTAATCATTTTTTTATCATCTTATGTTCTGCCATCTTAAAAAGAACATTTTAAAGCTGATTATTTTTTCATGTCGCCAGAAAGAAACTTGGCATTTTTGTACAGGCCCCTATTTCCCTTGTCAATTCCCTCCTAAAATGCAATGCAGAGCCCTCCCTGGTGGCACAATGGGTAAGGACTCAGCACTGCAAGCTAGCCTCAGCCCCTTCAGTGCAAGTTTGATCCTTGGCCCTGGAGGTGACCCACATGGCGAGGAAGACCTCTCCTGACCTGCCTGTTGCTCTCCTCAGCAGCATACTTTGTCAATCTGCCTGCTCTGCTCCCCACTCTGTCTCTGGTTAATCCCTGTACCTCTGGCCTGTACCCCAGTTCTGTATGAATAAATAAACAAATCTTTAAAATAAATGTAATCCAAAATTATGGACTGTTATAGTAAAGA
Organism: Condylura cristata; assembly: GCF_000260355.1. NCBI lineage: Eukaryota > Metazoa > Chordata > Mammalia > Eulipotyphla > Talpidae > Condylura > Condylura cristata. The sequence continues at coordinate 39,751,756 of NW_004567105.1, forward strand.
TAGCTTAGCTAATAAAATGATCCTTCTTTTGAGGGTAGTCTGAACAAACTAGACTTTTTCCATCACACACACAAATGTACACACACACCATATACCACAAACACAGCACATAAAAAATATACCATGACTTCCCACCTTCCCATTTACACACTATAAACACAGATCTCATATACCACACAAACATACAACATCCAAAATGCATGCAAAATAACATACATAGTATGAACACACACAATACATATAACACATACTCTACCACATACAACACAAATACACACTCCAAACACACACACACACACCTCACAAACCACACCTCCCTACATATACACAGCACACTATACATACCACACACACTACAGTCACACACATACAAACACACACACACACACTTAAATAGCCCCCCACCTTGGTAGCACATCCACAACCTACCATGTCATAGAGAAAGGTAGTGAACCAGTAAGTCCTGTAGCCAAGGCCACTTATGTGCTGCAATCTCTTGGCTCCGGTCACCCTGTCCCTCACCACAGAGCTACCGATTGATGCAGACAGAATAGAGAAGCCCAGCACAATGCAGAGGGCAACTCCACACTGACGGATGCTCTCCAGGCTGTGGAGGAAGCAGAACAGCTCATCAGACACTCGGCGAAGTACATGGGCCTTATTTCTGTCGGTAAGAATCAGTGATGAGTGCATAGCAGTAAAAATGATTACGAATGTATGCCTAGCAAGACATACAGACTAAGGATCCAAATTTACACACTAATTCTTCTCCATGGCCTTTTGAGACACAGATTATTGCTCCCAACTGATGAAAGGTATAGCTGAAGAGTACAAAGTTGAGGGTTCTTTTGACCAGATTGTCTCAAAACCTCCAGACCATTGAGCATAACTCACAATTAAAATGAAAGATATTTGCAGAGTAACCCATCTTCCTGATGGGCCAACCTGGCTATCTAGCAAAACCTGTTGGACACAGGAGTTGGATATTAGCTGTGGATCCACACACCACTGACTCATCTCTGAATTTATCTCAAAATACCAAAAAAGGATATTGGAACAGTTTGAGCTGTCGCTATAATACACATTGTACAGTTTCTTGATCAGTTTTTCATGTAGCACAATACCAACATCTCTCAAGTCTCTCCGGGCCCTTTGAGGAGTGGCGAGCACAGATGGGCCCCCATGATGGGCTGGCTCATAACAAACCACCTTCTGTGCCCCATCAGCTTTTCTATCACATCTATTTGAATAGCAAATTCCTAAGAGCTGACACTGGGAATACTTGGGTCAGAGTCAGAGACACTAAAAATAAAATCTGGAAAATCAAATTAGCATGCATATGGACACTAGCTGCTTCATGTGCTTCCTGACATGGCAAGGATTTGCAGCAAGAAGTTCCATTAATAAGGCTGGTATTTTCTAATTCAGTTTGGTAGGTCACAGAAAATAAATAAACAAAATTGATTTTATTATCATGTTTAAACTGAAAGTTTGTCAACTATGTGATAGAAAAAGGATATGGTAAAAAGAACTAGAGAAATGGATATTTTACCTTTTATACAACATAGGAACTGACACTGATTTTATCAACAACTGTGACTCCGTCTGGACCATGAGGGAAGTTGTGAGACATCTTCAAGGAGGAATTACACATGTATGCTTATGAATATTGTGCTTAAGATTTTAATATGAAAAAGCATTTAGAAGATGTGGGGGTCCTGTGAGATTTGGCAAGATTATACCCATAGAACAATTTCTACTTAGAAATATGGTGTGTGGTAGGCTCACCCATTTTAAACTTGGTCAGTTTACAAAGAAATGCCCAGAACTGTGCCACTAATTACATAGTTGATATCACTCAGTTAAAACTAAGAAGAAAGATCAATATAACCCCAAAATAAACCACAGATAGGGTCACATTCCTTCAACTCACATTTTGTCCTCATTTAGTAAGGCACCTCCATATGGATGGCTGTAGACAGTTATTCCTGTAAAAAAGAAACAGAAAAATGAGATTGCTACCTTCATGGCAAGCAGATAGCCTGTCTCCAAGCCACAGACGCTCTGCCTGTAGCATATCTCCTGTTTGTTTTTCCAGAGCTTGATTCATTAGCACACAAGAATGATCAATTCCATTATACAATTCATTTTCTATTGAAATTATTGTTTGTTGTCAAATATTACCAGTGCATAAAAAGCATGCATTATGTAGATATCCCTATGCTAGCATGTTATCACATTTTATCGTCTAATTCCTGTAAATATCCCTGTGGCCTGAGCAATATATAGTTAATATTTTACAGTGAGAAATCACAGTTAGGAAGTTCAAATAACAAGACAAAAAGAGATTATTGGATGGAAACCAAATCAATACTATAAAATTCACCTACTGATAATCTCAAGACAGAAAATGAAAACATTTCATTGGTTTAATTTTGTTTGGGGCTGTTTGTTTTGTTTTGATTGCATTACTTTTGTAGAAGTGTATGTGAGTGCAATGTCAGTAACCAACATAGATAAATTGTTACCACTGTATTAGTTACAAGGATTTTATCATGGAGGTTGCTCATGACCTCCCTTTGTGTGCTATCCCGCCCAAGCAAGTCCTAGCCAATATTGTATCAAGAAGAACTACATAGTTGCAGACAAATGACTCCAGTTTCATCTTGTCAGCTGTGAGAGTGATTGATAGGGTCACATTCCTTTATGGATTTGATTGTTTCAAATGTTTAGAGCTAAATATGTGATTGTTATCACAATGAGCACAGAGCTCTGTTTCATGTGTCACTCCTACATTTTTCTTTTTCCTGGGGCTCATTTAACTTAGGCTATCATTGATTGGTGTTTTGCATTCTTTTATGAGGGCACATTAAATCTTTACAGAGACCCCACAGATGTAAGTAAACTATACCTTTAAAACAGAAATAATGGTGTATACTAGTGTTATTTTAAAAAATAATGACATACTGGTGAAGAAGAGAAACTCTTAACAGATGATAGTACTCAAAATTCACAAGATTTATTTCCACTTCTGTCCACATGCCACTTTATTCCCTGTCCTCTCCAGTCACAAGAATCATTTCAATCTTCATCATGGGAGCTCTTTCACAGCGATGGGAGCTGTTTCACCGCAATGGGAGAGAGTTATTTGTTCAGCAAGTCTCCCAGGACATGTTCTTTGATTATAAATTAATAATCCCAAATATTCTAATATCCCAGTTCATGTACCAAATGCCCATGGTGAAAATCAAACCCCCATTTGATTTACCTATCTGTCAAGAACTAAGTTTAGGGATTCACTCCCTTGCCTCTCTTCTTTATAACTTTCTTTCCCAGTACTTGATTTCTAACCTCTCCTTACACTATCTTCCAGCTCCCACTCCTGCTGCTGAAGTGCTGACTCTGGGCAACACCTTATGTGTGATGAGTAGTCCAAAATCAACCAGCTCTGTCAAGAGGACAAGAAGCAGCATAAAAAATGCCTTCAGTTTGCTAAATAACTGTCATAGGGCACAGGAAAAGGGCTTGGTTTATAGTGTTCTGGGGGAGAACTTAATTCAATGAGTGAGACTCAAAAAATATTAAGAAAAAGCTAGAGAGTTGTAATTTGGGGTCAGCCTGACCTTTGGGGAAAAGAGTGCTGGGGAACAAGTTCAAACATATAGTCAGTAATTTCTCAGTTATGCCTGGGTATTTCCATAAAAGCTCTAGAAACTGAAGTCCTAGTGCAGCTTTCATCAAATGACTGTGCCAGGATGGAAAATGCTCAGATTTCAGAAAAAGAGGGCATGGAAGTCTCATCCCCTGTGTCTCTTCACTTGTCTAGTTCTTCTGATAATATTATAAGTCTAGTGTTTTCTTGAGTTCTGTGAATAATTCTAATGAATGATTGAATATGGTAGTTATGAGAACCCTCAAAGTTTTAGCCAGTCTGTTAGATGTCAGGGTGGACTGTGACACTTGAATTATGGCTGGTTTCTGAAATAAAAGGTTGGGTCCCCCACCTTTGAATTATGGGATACAGATTAACTCCAGATTTTATCCATTCTGGTGGATAAAATAAAATATTTGCCGTTATCTGAATTATTTTTCTCAACTAGAAGAAATATAAGTATGATCTTTAATCTCTTCTGCCTGCTTCTATTGAAACCTCCCTTGACTATCATGGATATTTGTTATATATTCCCTCCGTTGCCTTATAAATGTGTTAAATCCAAAACAAAGCCATCCTCTAAGGCTGCCAAACTGTCCTTCCTTCACCTTGTCCACCACCATTAATATACCATCATCCTTCCAGTCACAGACTCAAAACTTGAGTCTTCCTCACTTTCCATTCTGTTTCACCCTTGTGTCAAGGGAACTTCCAAGTTCTATCAGGTCAGTCCTTATTCACACACACCATGTCACTTGCCTGGATTGCCCTAACTTTCTGCTTACTCAGTAGCATTCATTCTTTATCATAATCACTACAGATTTCAAAAAATGGATAGAAAGAAAAATATAAAACTCACATCATTTGTATTGACATGTATGTTCTTCATTATACAGTCTCAAATGCTCATGTTCTTCTACTCACCCACATAAAAGTCCAGCTCACTGCCACCTTTTCCATAATCTTACCACAGATTTGTTTCACCTTCACCTTAGACACCCTTGCCCGACTCCTTGCCCAACTCCCTCCATATCCCCACTCCCTTGTCAACTCTGTTCAATGATGGTATTAATTTTGATGACATTCTTGCTGCAGAACCCAGAGCTATAAGGGAAAGAAATCAGAGGTTTATCTCAGGTCTGGAGTCATAACTCCCTAAAGAGAAGAGATAGGGGACTGAAATTCAAAAGATTATGAAAGTTACTATGGTCTTTAATGTTCAAGACAGTAGGCCTTTTACATAAATTCTTACAGAACAACACTGTCATATCACTATTATCATGTCTGTTTAAATAAGTACTAGTTGTGCAGGTAATTTTGTAAACTTTCTTAGGCCTGGCAACCTGTGACTCAGCTGGGATTCAAGCCTTGGGCTGCCAGTACCTCATGTGTCTCCCTTCAACAAACAGTTGTGGTTTTTGAGGTAAAGTATCTGTGCAGTGGGATGAAGATGGGGCTTGGGGTCAATGTCTGGCTTGTCTTGAAAAGTTACAAATATTTTTTGTGGTATTTTAATAATAAAATGGCAAACTGCCTTCATGGTTTTTTTTATTATTAGTTATTTATTTCTATACGGTTACAAGAGTATTTTTTCTTACTTTAGATTGAAAGTCATTGTGTGAAGACTAAAAGCTATAAGCTACCCTTTGCTTTCCCTTTTTTGCACTGTTCTGAATTGATTGCCTTCATTTTCACACCAACCCTGGATTTGTGTCATCATTTTAGGGTTTTAATCTCAGGAAGGAGAGTACATCTGTTCCCCTATCTCACTGATGAACTGGTTGACTGCTTCTGTGGTTAGCACTTCTCCTATGTGCCAGGCCTTATTCTCATTCTGCAAACTGATGATGAAATCATGTTACAGAAACTAGTACAATGTGCTTACTTTTTTTTTTTTTTTTTTTTGGATGTCAGCTTGTTGTGTTCTACAATTACATATACTTCTTGCAGAAAGGAGTCCCATAAAATGATATAGCTTGGGCACATTTTTATCTTTGAGAAGCCAAAACAGGAACAGAAGTATGTGGTAACTTTCTAAGGGCAGGTAAACTGTTCCTGACAGAAGAGGATCCAGGTGTTCAGAAACCCATCCAATCAACAGTCAACATATAGGCACTAACATGCCTCTCCTGGACACGGGGAGAGCAGGCAACAACCACATGCAAACACAAAATAAAACCTCAAATGCAGAAGCAGAGGACAGGATGTGTCTCACTTAATGGGCATTAGGATATGTGTTACTTGGAGCTCCTGTTCCCTCCCATCCTAAGACCCTGGAGACAGCCTTTTGTGGACATCATTGTGACTTCATGTCCTGTCCTGCTTCTGGAATAGAAGATGCCCCAGACTCTTGGACTCTGCTGCACCCGGATTTGAGAATATTGAAGCCACCGGTGCAAATATTTGAACTCTGTAAAGTTCAGATTTTGCTTTCCTTCCTAGGAATCTGCATTCATAAAGAGTTTGAGAGTTCATAATTTTTCATATGGAGCAGAAGTTCAACTATAATTTACATATACTGTTTTATATGAGTAAATATTTAGATGTAAACCTCAAAGAGACACATATGTTATGAGAGCATCTCTCTGCTACCTACAGGGAAACCTGGCAACCATGAAGATAGCCCTTTTGCTCCTTGACCAATGAGACAGCAATCTTTCCAGGCCTGCAAAGTCCACCATCATGCTTAATCTCATTCATAGCCATTCCCTTATTTGCTATGAAGTTAAATTCTTTTTAAATGTAAGATACTGAAAAAGAAAATTTCTTAGAACATAGTATTGATGAAGGAATTCCATCGTGCAAGCAGGAAAAAAATCTTCCACTGACTTTCAAAGGCTTGTGTTACTAGGAGCTCCTGTTCCCTCCCATCCTAAGACCCTGGAGACAGCCTTTTGTGGACATCATTGGATTATAACACCTCACAGGGTATTTGCCACCATCTTTGCTGAGCTCATGGTGTTTAACTCTCAGACCTGAAGTTAAACAAAACCTGGAGTGTTTCTGATTTTTGGTGCTAGACATTTGGGTAGCCATCAATGGAGTTTCATCAAGGGTTAAACAGAGAGTTGACACTTCTTCCTTTGGAGGACTGATGGTTTGTTCAACAATCTGGTTACCTGCTATGTAGCAGCCTGCTGACAGGCTTGGAGTAACAAGGTCCCCTGCAGAGTTCTCCATTCTTGATGGGATGCAATCCACTCACAGGGCGATATATGGTGCTGAAGGAAGGACTACAGTAAAAAGGGATTCAGGATGGGGAGGGAGTAGGAGCTCGCAGGGGAAAACCCAGTCTAATGGGGCATGTGGATCCACATCACAGCAGTAAGAGACAAGAGGAGGACAAGCATGGAAGACAACTGATGGCTGCAAGGCAAGGCCTAGGAGGAGCAAATGCAGAGTGTGCACTAGTGATGCCTAAATGGCTTTTTGGCTTATGAATGCCACACTGAGCTTTGAATTTTTTTATTACAAGTTTGTTATTACTAAGATAGATGCTTCAGAAACAGCTAATGGGTAGGTGAAGCTTTTTATATTATTAAACATTTCCAAATAGGGCCCTCCCTGATGGTGCAATGGGTTAAAGCATAGCACTGCAAAGCCAGCTGCAGCTGCTTCAGGATGAGTTTGATCCCTGGCCAGGGAGCTGACCCACATGGTGCAGCAGACCTCTCCTGTCTCACCAGCTGCTCCCCTCTGCAGTGTATTTCAGTAGATCTACCTGTTCTGCTGCCCATTCTGTCTCTGAGGAATACTCTCACTGCCCCCCCCCCAGTTCTGTATTCATAAATAAATATTTTTTTAAAATTCAAAATAAAGTAATATTTACCTCTATTAGTACTGTGATTTTGTTTGTGTTTAAGAAAAGGGAGGGGGGAGGAGAGAAACTTAGCTACTCAAATAACTAATCGTGTTCTTCTTTCACCAATAAGAATAATGAGAAAAAAACAAATGTAGCACAAGGGGATCTAACCCTCCTCTCAAGTGGCCTATAATTCTCAAAACTCCTGAGTAAGAGACATTAAGGTGGAAGAGCAAGTGTGCCTGCCAGAGCCACTTACACACTCTGGTTCCTTCTTCTTCTTCTTTTTAATCAAATTGTGTTGGATTGACAATCAGTTATATAGTATTATAACTGTGAGAACACAACTTCACACTTCAACATGTGCTTTCCATGTCCTCCCTTAAGCTCCATTGTCAAAATGCTATCACATTACAGCCCATTCTTTCCTGGAAACTACCCAATTTTTTAGTCTCAGGTATTTTTGTTCCTTTGACATTTTTCCCTTTTGGTTATATTTCACAAATGAGTAAAACTATCTTGTAATTGTCCTTCACTTTCTGACTTATTTCCCTAACATAATCACCTCATGGACTATATAATTCACTCCCAATGTCACTACTTTATCCTTTTTCAATATTTAAGTAGAAATTTAGTGAGTACATAACATCTGTCTATGGACATTTAGGATGGTTCCATGTCTATAATAGTGAATAAAACTGCAACATCAAACTAAATGGTCTTTGTACAGAGAAAGAAACTATACAAAAGCCAAAAAGAAAATCTGTGGACTGGAAGGAAGTATTTACACATCACAAATCTGACAAGAGATTAATTTCCAAAATATATAAAGAATTCATACAATTGAACAACAACAGAATTAAAAATATCAAATGAATGACAAAATACATAGAGACTTCTGCAGAGAAGATATACATTAAATGACAAAATGTTCAATATCATTATTATAAGGAAAGTATAAATCAAAACTACAATATGGTATCTCCTCACTTTTATAAAAGTGACCCAAATCAACACGTCTAGAAACAATTAGTGGGGAAGGGCCCCCTGTTCACTGTTGATTGGAATATAAATTGGTGCAGCCTATACAGGAAATAATATAGAGATTCCTTTAAAAAGTCACATATGGAAATACCATATGTTCCATCAAATCACTCTGAGACATTTCCCAACCATAAAATATGGGTAAATATGAAAACATTAATATGGAAATATATCTATACCCCTATGTTCACTCACAATCACTTCTCACTGCAACCCCTCCTCCCTAAAAAAGTAAACATTTACAATGAAAGCTTCTCAGCAGATTTGAGTAGAGAAGGTCATAGGTGCCATCTCCCAGATCAGGAATTCTGGGACACATGACTCTCCTAGGATGGTGCCTAGCAGAGAGAAGTTGAGCTACAGAGCTGGGAAGAAGGAGGAATCTGTGGTAAAGTCATGTTCTAATAGCTTATCTAAGGTCAAATATAAGTGTTAGCATGTGAGATTTATGCTCCTGATTATCTGGGTCCCAGTTTATATATTGTCTGAAACAGTGCTTGATGTCTTTGTAAAACCACTTAATTGGCATGGACAATTTCTGTGATTGGGCTGTTATTTCTATTGTACTTGGTGTGCTCAGAGCTGGATTTATGTGACAATTGCATTGTGATAGAAACTCAGGCCTGGCAATGTTAGCAAAAGATTCAAGATTCTTTAAGGAAAAGTGTCATGGCTCAGTATCACAAAGAAAGGCACTCACTGCAAGCTCTAGCATCATCTGAAAGACTTTCAAAATGATGGTTAAAAATGTACATTCTGAATAAATTTGAATGACTTGTCCTTGTTTGATTATACTTAATCATTTCTATTTGAGGTTTTTCTTTCTAAGAATTGGCACAAAGCAATGTATAAAGTTACATTTATTATGTATCCTCATTTTAGTTACATTTTTTATAGTACCAGACTCTTATTTCTCATTTGTAAAAATATGCATCTGTGCTTTTGTCCAATACCCATTATGATAGCAAGATACTAAACTCATCTCCAATTCAAGTGGACACTGTTGAGTTCATTCCTCCTATAAAATATGTCTGTAAACATCTCTACCAAAAGAAATGACTTGTCTCAGCCTCCGTCGATGTGAAAAAAGTTTGTGCTCTTTTAATTAACTCACAATTAGTCATCAATGAGTTATGGGAGAGTAAAGAAATTAATTCAATCCAAGAAAGTATTACAAGAAAAACAAGAAAAATATAAAATTTTCTGACTGGAAAGAGTTTTGAAGATTTTCCCTTTGCCTTTTTAATTTATTCTAGAAAAAAATAAGACTTTTTAAATCAATATTAAGATTGACTTTTTTAATCTATATTAAGGTTGACATATATGTATGGCATACATACATACACATAAATTGAAATATATATATATATACATATATGTGATATATAAACTACATATGTATATATTTATATAATGTGTATATTTATGTTTATGTAAATAAACTGATATATATCGTGTGTGTGTGTGTATGTATACACATACAGATCAATTTTTCAATTTATACTTTAATAGGATTGCCTATTTTAGGGAAAAAATAACATCCATTGTGTTCTAATATGGTATCCAAAATGTTCAAGATACATTGAAAATATTGTTCATGACAAAGCCCAGGGTGATCACAAATTGACAATCACAAGACACTAACAAGAAACCATCACTGGTATAAGATGTTGAAATTATCTGACAAGAGGCATCATAAAGAAATTTCAACCATACTTGTGAATTGCCTGTAACATTAGAAAATTTGAGGGCAAAAGATCCTCCCTGCTGGTGCAGTGTTAGTTAAAACACAGCACTACAAAGCTAACTCTAGCAGCTTCAGCAGGAGCTTGATCACCAGCCAGGGAGGTAACCCAATGGCGTAACAGACCTCTCCGACCTTGCCTGCTGCTCCCCTCAGCAGTGTATTTCAGTGGATCTCCCTGTTCTGCTTCTCACTCTGTCTCTGGTGAATCCTCTCACACATAGCCCCCTTTCCCACAACTGCAGCCTGCACCCCAGCTCTTGTATGCATACATAAATAAATCTTAAAAATAAAAGAATCAATTAAAGTTTGAAACAACACATTTTCCCCAAATTTAAAAATAGCGAGAAATAGATTACTTAAAAAAAAAAATCAGAAACCTTTGGGAAAATAACAAAAAGGTTTCTGATTTTTTTTTAAGTAATCTATTCCTATTACTAGAGGGCAAGAAGTAGAAAACAGGGAGTAAACTTCATAGCATATTTGCAGGTATAAAGGATGAAACTTTTCCAAGTTTGGAAAAAGTCATTAACCTAAAAATGAAAAGTTACATGTGAATACAAAGAGAAAAAAACTCAAATGACTCCACACCAAGATACATTATAACTTCCCAAAGCCTATGACAATGAAAATATCTTGAAGCAGCTACAGAAAAAGCAAAGGGAACACAAACACTAACAATAGTGGTTTTCTCATTTGGAACCAGGGTCCAGAAAGAATTGGCAGTTCTGAAGTGCTGAATGTGTGTCTTTTCCAAGTGACAACTATGAATTATATAATCAGTAAAACTATCTTTCAAGAATCAAAGAAAATTAAAAACATTTCCAACTGAAATAAAACTAAGATAATTTATCTGTCTCTAGCAAATTAGCTCTTACAGGTTAACAAAAGTAATTATTTTGAAGAAATAGGAAAGAAGAAGGCATAGAACTTCCAGAAGGAAGAACATCAGATTGTACTGAAAGTCAAGGTAAATGCAACAGACCATCTTTCATCTCATGGTTTTTCTTATGTCATATTTAGTGACATGTGCCAGAATTAGAATGCTGTCTGATACAACTTCCAATGTATAAGGAAATAATCACAAAAATTATACTTTTAAACTGGAGAGGGTTAAGGGATCTACATTAAAGTAAGTTGTCTACACATTACTCAAAGTAGTAAATGCTAATACCAATGCAATAAGTTATGCATGTTTATTGTGCCAGAGAGAACACCAAGAAAATGAAATGATGTGAAATAGTACAAGTAAATCAAGATAGAAACCTGAAAAGCTGTTTTGGTAAAATTCACAGTAAGGCAAGAGAAGAGAATAGGAGCAACAAAACGAATAATAAATTGTCAGACTTAAGACCACTGATAGTTAAGTCTATTCAGTGTAAATTCTCTTATATAAAAATTGAAAGGCAGAGGATTGGTAGAGTGGATTAAAAAGCATGGCCCAACCATGCATTGACAGCTTTAAAAAAGAAAGACTCTCCACGGTGGCACAACGGGTCAAAGTGTAGCATTGAGAAGCCAGCCACTGCCACTTCAGCGAGTTCCATCCCTAACCAGAGAGAAGACCCACATGGTGCAGCAGATCTCTCCTGTCTCACCCACTGCTCCCCTCAGCAGTGTACTTCAGTCAGTCTGCCTGTTCTGCTCCTCACTCTGTCCTTAGTGAATCATCTCACTGCCCCTGCACCTCTGGCCTGTACCCCAGTTATGTATGCATAAATAAATATTTTTGTAAAAATGTGGAAATTTGGACCTCCCTGTTGGCATAGGGGTTAAGTCTCAGAGCTACCACTGCATGTGGCCAGGGAGCTGGCCCACATGGTGCAGCAGACCTCTCCTATTTTCCCCACTGCTTCCCTCAATAGTATATTTAAGTAGATCCTTCAGTCTGCTCCCCACTCTGTGTCTAATGAATTCTCTCAGTACTCCTCCACCACTGGACTATGAAAAGTTGAGCAGAGATGTTTAAGGTGATGAGGGTAAGACAGAGAGTCTGAACAGAGTTGTGCCTATACCAGGGTAACCCAGGATTGCTAGCTGCTGATATGAGGGTGACCCTGCTGAGAGTTTGGGCAGAGAAGCACAGAAAGAAAAGAGGCTGCAAAGATCAGTTAGGAGCAAGGTGGATACCAATTCAGAAGTGTGACCTTTACCACCATGCCCTATATGAGCCATGTGTGTTCTGAATATTTAACACTATGACAATTACAGCATTTTAGGCATATTTCTTCTAGCATGAGTCAACATCTTTATATACTTTTATTCCTGAAAACTGAGTGAAATGTCAAGAGTGATACTGCCTTCAGATAAGAACAATCTGAATGGGAAGAAACTCAAACATGTTGCATATGAGTCAAAGATATGTGAAGTTATCTGTGATGGACAAACAGGATTGGATTTTTCTTTTGATTTATCATTATTTTACCTAACAGACATTGTGGTGAGAATGTAAAAGAACGTAATGAGACATTCATACAAAGATGAAGAAGAGAAAGTTCCAGGGACAGGGGACTGTGAGTTGAGGTGGAAATACAGGTGAAATGCTTGGCAGAAAGCAAGGACTTGGGTGTGATCAGACCTGTGGGTCCAGTGTAGGGGGTGAATTTAGAAATCCTCCCCAGTCGTTTCAGAAATGTGTGTAAGCCAGATCAGGATGGGCACTGGAGGGCATGGATAGCAGGAAGTCAGACTATGAGCATAACCAGAAGAACAAGTCCCATGAGCAACCTTCAGCACTTAAGGAGAGATAAGACTGTTGGGGTGGGTGCAGTAGACTATTGCAACACCCAAGCTAGAGAGATGGCACCTTAGGTCAGGTGAGAAGTGGCACAGGCACAGAAAGCATGTGCATTCAGGTCTCAAAGGCAGAGGAGACAAGATTTACAGATTGAACAGGGGCTGTATGTGGGGTAAGCCTTGACTCACTTTCAATTTCTCTTGGGATCCTAAAACAATTTTATGATATTAAGTATGTGTAAATTGCTGATATAAGAAAAAAGAAGGAATAAAGCTTCACACAAAGGTTGAATTCCCGCAGTGATGCCTCTCTTAGTTTGCCAGACAAACTTGAAAAATCCGCTCTCCTATCAGCCCAGTTATGGCCCAACCTCCTCCACATTCCCTGAGCACAGTATATGGTGCACAGTATATGATTTCACAGAATCTGTCTGTGAAAATTCACTACTCAAACCACATCTATTTCTTGTATGCCTGTGCCAGTCCTTCTGGTCATATATAAATTGATTCCATGTGAATGGGCTATTCCATAAACCTATTTTACATTTATGTTTACAATGAAGGGGTACAAACCATCTGAGACCAGCTTCAGATATGGGAAACTGGCCCTCCTAATAAGCAACCTGGGTCTGGGTTCAAACAGTTCTACCACCTCCAAGACAGGACCAGTCATGCCTACCAAAGTCCATCATAGACCACTTTGATAAGAAGTGGGGTGTGTTTATCTGCCTGTATACCCCTTTCAATTTGGCTCTAGGACTCTAGGACCCAAGCAGTGGGAAAGACATGTGCTCTCTTAATGTGTTTATCCAACTCTCACATCAGGTAAGATTTTGTCTCATTATAATAGTTAAATAGTTCTAGCTCTGTCTATCCCCATATGAACAGGTGTTAAGGGATGTATAAAAAATATGAACGGGGGGGGGACCCTCCCTGGTGGCGGAAACGGGTTAGGGCAACACACTGAGAATCTAAAGCCGCTTCCGCATGAGTTCGATTCCCGCCTGCCCCATAGGTGACCACATGGTGCGGCAGACCTCTCCTGACCCACCTGCTGCTCCCCTCAGCAGTGTACTTTGTCAATCTGCCTGTTCTGCTCTGTTCTGTTCCCCACTCTGTCTCTGGTGAGTACTCTTATCACCCCGCACCTCTGACCTGTACCCCAGTTCTGTATGCATAAATAAATAAATCTTTAAAAAAAAAAAATGAACAGGGGCCCACCCTGGTGGTGTAGTGGGTTAAAGCACAGCACTAAGCTAAAAATCACTTCAGCATAAGTTTGATCCCCACCCCAGAGGTGATTCACATGGCACAGAGGATCTCTCCTGACCACCCCCACCCAACACCCGCTGCTCCCCTCAGCAGTGTACTTTGTCAATCTGCCTGTTCTGCTCTGTTCTGTTCCCCACTCTGTCTCTGGTGAGTACTCTTATCACCCCGCACCTCTGACCTGTACCCCAGTTCTGTATGCATAAATAAATAAATCTTTAAAAAAATATATGATCAGATAAGTGTTAAGGGATGTGTAAGAGTGGTTTTCTTCAGAGCTTTGCTTACAGCAGTACTTAATCAACACTTTGATAATAACCCATTCTCCATGGTGCTATAATTTGTGTGTCCCCATTTATTCCACAAAACTTTCTTTTCTATGACAACTGTAATAAACAAGTCAAATTAGAGTTGAATTTTTGACAAAAATGAATAAGCTCTAAAGAAGCTTCTGGTAGCTGAAAATAAATGTGTATTTCAAGTCAACACAACTTTTCAATAGACACAAAACCTCTACTCCTTTCAGTAAGTTTCTGAGATGCCTTCTTAGTAAAGGAAGCAGTGCACACAAGAACAGCTGGTTCACACTCACAGTTCAGTCAATACTTGCCCCGTCCCGAGACAGTGACATTTGACACAGGATTTCAAACAAATGAAAGGCTAGGGACTGTGGCTCATATGTAGAGCCAAGAGCTAAAATATGTCCTGGTAATGACACCATTATGTCAGTTGGGAGGAGAATTATTAATGACTGTGATCATTTGTTTTATCTCAGAGGTCACAGACTCCTGTCCCTTGCCTTCCTCACCTTTTGTCACTGTCCTCGGAGCTGTCAGAGATCACACCTCTCTAGAGCCTCCATGTCATTGAACTGAACTTCAATTACATATAGTCTCTTCAATTACAACTCCAATACTCTCCCACTCTTCATCAGCTATTGCTCCTTTATACATCACATTCATATAAATTTAAAATGTTATATTATGCATTTGCCTTTAAATCTTATAAAAGTGGAGTACAGTCGAGTCATACTTCTTTGTACTTGTGTATATACTTATCTTTATAAGAGAATTTCATGTTTTAGTACAAATTCAAATTTATGGTCAATGTCCTTTTATTTCATCCTGGAGGACTCCCTCTGACATTTCTTGTAGAGAGGGTTTTATTGAAAATAAATTTTCTTAGCTTTTGTTTACCTGAGGCTGTCTTAATTTTTCCCTTATTTTAAAAAGCAGCTTTTCCCAATAAGGAATTCGTGGTTGATGTTATTTGTCCTTTCATTACTTGAAATATATCACCCCAATGCCTTGTGGCATGCAGGTTTCTTTTAATAATCTTATTGGAAATCCTTCATTTGTGATAAATAACTTTACTATTAAAGCTTTTAGGATTTATTCACCTTTGTCTTTCAGTAGTTTAATTTTTTAAAAAGATTTATTTATTCAAGCAAGAGTTATGACACAGGCTAGAAGGTAGGAGTGATAGGACACCTCTAGGGACAGAGTTGGAGCAGAACAGGTGGATCTACTGAAATACACTGCTGAGGGGAGCAGCAGGCCAGATAGGAGAGGTCTGCTGCACCATGTGGGTCAGCTCCCTACTCAAAGATTTAACTCTTGTTGTGGTGGCTGCCGATAGCTCAGGAGTGCAGCATTTTATGCCCTGGCACCACCAGAGAGGCCCCAGTAGTTTGATGTTAATGTGACTCTGTGGGTTTCATTGATCCACTCACTTGGTATTCAGTAAGTCTCTTGTATTTGTACATCCATGTCTTAAAATTTGAGTGTTTTCTTCAAATAATCTTTCTCTGTCTCTCCTCATCTTCCCTTTCTCCTCTTCTCTGTCTCTGTACCCTTCACCTCTTTGATTTTTCCCCTCCCCTACTTTTATTCACTTGTTAATCCTCTCACTTCCTCCTTTCCGTCCTCCTTCTTACTCCTTTCTTCTTTCTTCTTACTCCCAATTGGCCACATTAGGATGTCCCAAAAGCCTACTCTCTTTTCATTTTTACATTTCACTTTTGTTCCTCAAGCTTAGTAATTTCAGATGACATAGATGTTTTGTTTTTTACTGATTCTTTCTGTTTTCTGCTTAAGTCTCTTGTGGAACTTCTTTTTGCAGGTTTTAATGAAGTCATTGTGTTTTCAACTTTAAAATGTGTTTGGTTTTCCTTTGTGGTTTCTATTAATTTGTTTTTAATTCAGTTTTTCATCCATGCTTTCCTTTAGCTCTTTGAACATGTTTAAAAAAAATTGTAAAGTTTTCATCAAGTGTACCTGATGCCTGTGTTCTTCAGGAATGATCTTTGATAATTATTTTCTGCCTTTGAATTAGCCATGTAATCCTGTTTCTTTTGGTTTAATATTCTGTATTTTTCACTCTTTGACATTGTGGGGGCCTTGCTAGCCTAACAAGTGGACTGTCATTTGTAGGGACAGCTAACTACTAGAGACAGCAAACAACTGATCTGCCCGTGTGCCTGTAGATCCATCAGGTTTTGATTTTGACTTGAATATTGAAAACATTCCCTTTTATATCATCCTACAAAAAAAACCATTTATTACTCCTATTACACATACACAGATAAAGAGGGAGGGAGATTCTTCTAACTCTCCTTCAGTTTCTTTACAACAAAACTTCAATAAAGCAAATTCATTTGTCTCCTAACCCTCTAATACAACCTCTTTCTACTTCATTCTTTCTACTTTGATTTCCGTAACTGCACTCCACTGCTCTCTGGAGGTCAATAGCCTAGTTCCTGTATTCTCATTCTTTCTGAGTATTGGGGCATATTTTCTGCTCTTCTTGAAATCCTGCTCTTCCCTGTGTGAACATCTTCCTGCCTTGGGAGCTGCAATATCTCTGTCCCCTTCCTTATTAGCTGAAAGTTTGCCTGGTCTGTGTAAGATCTGATTCACTTAATTTAGTGTCGCTACTAAGTTTAGGGCTAGATGTCTTTTACTCATAACCATGCTACTAACCCTGTCTCTCTAGTTATTTTTTTTTTTGTCTTGAATTTCTGATGAAACACTTCATATTTTCATCAAATATGCAAATTAAGTCCAGCTTCTCTGAAACTGTACAAATGGCATTACCCATTCCTTGAAAGTGTCTTATTCTCCTAACTCATTTCTCATAATGCTATCATTACTAACCATTAATGGTTTATATTTTATATACTTTAGACACTCCTTCTACATTTTTACATTTGTCAGGTTCTTTATAATCTTTCCTTCCCTGTTCCCAATACTTCAACCTTTCTTCCCAGCTGTCTGAACATTTCATTTGTTGACAGTTTCTCCTTACCCAGGTATGAGTCATTTTTAAATTGTGAACAACATTATTTTATTCCAGTAAGTCAAATGATTGCAAATAGATGATTCTTTCCAACATATTTTGATCAGATTATTCCCATTTTCAAACAAAGATAAAGGCTGTCTATTTTCTTTTTTGAAAAAAGAAATATTCTTTACTCTGTCAATCAAGGTCAAGCAGAATTTGACCTCAGACAACCTCTCAAAGTTCAACAATTATCTCTTTATGCTTATTTTTAAGCTGAAATTAAATGGGCTCCTCTATAAAACTTTCACATATAATATGATTTCTCTTACATCAATAATGCCTATAATAGCTTCTGACATCAGTCACTTTGCTGCCCTTTAAGTTCAATATTAGTAATTCCCATCTATGGAGCATACCCCATCCATGCTGATAAGAAACAATGTCTCGATATGATTTGGAAAAAAAGCAATGATAAACAGGATTTATTGTCGATTAGTCTTTGAATCAAAGCATGATCCCATTACTGAACTTGCTGAAAACCATAATTGGAAGGTAATTTCTCTGAACTCCTGTATTCTACTCAATTAAGCTGGCAAATATTTCACACCTTACAAAATTAATTTCAAAATTAAATGAGACTGAGGATATTAGATAACAAATGGAACACCCCTTATATTTCAGAAAATTAATACTTATCACTCTTTTCTTCCTCATCTATATGACTGTATAGGACTTCTTTTGTACTGTTCTAGGTTTTTTTTTTTTAATATTCCATGCAATCATTTCAAAATAATTTACTAAAAATTTAGTGCCAAGAAAAAAATAAATGTGAAATAATAATGTAAGGTTTTAGTAAAATGATAGCTGATAGCATACCAAAGTAATTGTTTAACATGTATTGCCCTGTGTTAACACTTTAAAAATATATTGTGTAAATAAATAAACTATTTCATGATAGGTATGATCTTTTTGTATCTACATATACTGTCTTTTATTAATTTTTAAGAAACTAAGTAAATAGATAAATTATAACTATAACTATCCAATCCAAGTGAAGCATGTAACATACCCTTAAACCAAACTCACTCTGGATTCTAGAAAGAACCTTTATACTTTTTCAAAATGAGATTTATTTAAGTAAGCAATAAACATTGTTATTATTTCAAGATATTAAAGTAATTTATAACAAATCCACAAGCACAAATAACTGATGGATTGAGTGTCCAACAATTATGGATGAACCTTATTGTTTATAACAATATTTTACATAAGTGTGCCTTTAACAACAGAATTTATTCTTGTTCCCATATGCTATTGAAGTCACTAGGAGATGACTCTCAAGTCACTTTTTACTCTCCTCTTCACACAGATGAGGCCATATTTTTCAAAAAGGCAAAAGGGATGTATATTGATTAGAAAATAGAGGAAACATGGCCCATAACTTTGTAAGTATTTACATGTAGACTGGCTGGCAAGTATGATTCTTCACATTCCTATTCAGAAACTTTTCTTTTTATACAGTTTAAAACATTTTCCTTTCTTTTGAAAGCAGTGAATTATAAAACATGAAAAATAGCATTACCATAATTTCTCCAGTCCACATCAGGGGGTAAAAACTTCCACAAAATAAGGTTGTTTAGATGGTTTAAATAGGAAGGTAGGGAATGAAAACCCTTCTGATTATACCAAACCTGTAAACGAGAAAGATAACTTAATGTCTCTCATGAAATTAGTTCTTAAGTCTATTTGACACATGCATTCTCAGACAAGAGGGATGCATATGTCAACTACTTTCAATAGCACCTGAATGCAGGACTCAAAGTAATGTTCTTGCATAGATGACAGTCAGTGGTAAATATCAGTCTGCTAATATTGTATTTATCGCAAGCATATAATTTGCAGCTAAAAATAGATTAATTTTTCCCAGAACAAATGTGAATGCTACTCTATAATTATATTCTCATAGAGAAAAAAGAACCTAAGCACATCATTTTTTTTTTCTCAGTTGGTAAGCTAATGAAATTTGACCCACAAATTAAAAGTGTAGAAAATTACCATAAAAAAAGATCACTTTAAAATTAATAACTGAATATGGGAAATTATTTCTCAAAACAAAATCAACTGAACATTTGCTGAGAATAGAGAATGAAATACATTTTTCAGATAGGTGACAGGTGAAGGAGAAAATAGATAATGTTATTAAAGTTAAGATAATAAGTAGTGTTAAAATATTAATTGAACTGTCAGTATCAATTTCAAAATATCAAAATAGGATGAAAAAATTTAAAAATGTACTCAGTTTGGAAATCTGGTGTGTGTCTTCAATTATAATTAATCAATGTGCAAATTGTGGTTTCAAGTTAATCGATTAGAAAGCTAATTTGTCAAGGCAATGCTATCTTTTGTTACAGGAAACCCCCTTTGAAGAATTAGAACTAACAGAAAGTTATTGCTTGAAGAAACCTATGTAAGTTCTTATAAATTATGTGAAGTTAGGACCAAATAGTGTGCTCTTTGCCTTTCAACCCATTTTTTTCTATCTTATCATAACCAGCATCCTGTCTCACAACTACAGTAATCATGGGTGTAGCTAAATACTAAACTGTTGTTCATGTATTTGAAAAAATAAACCCTGTCAATGCATGATAATGTACACTGATTCTACCTCAGATAGCCTACCATAATAAGCAATTCATAAATCAGTCCCTTTATCTCTTTCACATCATCCACTAATCATTCCTTCTTCAAATGTTGTTCTTAAGTTCAAACAAATTATTGAAAGCCATTTTATAACTCTAAGGAGGAAGGCATATAGCTTGAGACCTAGTAATTATGGAGTCCTCTATAGTATAGCTTAAAAGATCTAAGTGGAACTGTGTAACAAAAATTTAAGATACAAATGTGAATTCACAAGTGTGTGTGATTCACATAATTGTGAAATATAGTATAAAGTATGGAAGGATCCACTTTGAACCAAAGGGTTATATCAGAGTATTTCTACTCTGTACACCACATGGAGTTTTCCCTCCACACAGAAATGCTTTATTATCTGGGCTCTCTTGCTTTCTTTACTCACACATACTCCTACAAATATCGGTAATAGTCCTGGACATGACAGAAACTTAGATGTTGTTAAGGTCATAGGATGGGATGATATAAGCAAAAGAGCCATCACCTAGGGAAAATGGGACTGTTCACTAACACAGATCTTCATCTTTTCTTCCCCAAGTCTTAATTTCCTTAACTGTTTAGAGAAAATACATATAGACAATGGGAATCTTTGTATTCAATCAGGATTTTTCAAATGTTTTCTTTTAAGGCAGAGTAATTTTCTTTTCAATTTAAAAGTGACACTGTACAATGCAATGGTGTAGTCACCCAATAGAGCCGGTTTGATGGAGTGGTATGGGGAAGTCATTTGCCCTCATTTTGCAGAGTTGATGGTTTCTGATTTGGGATGCATTTATAGCCTTGCTTCTTTACATTTCCTGTAGCCATACAGTTTTCCAACTGCTGTTTATGTCCACACAGTCTGACTCTATATTAAGTTATATCACTTGTTTTGGCCAATGGACAATGACAAAAAATGTGTGAATAGCCCTTCTCTCCCATTGTGCCTGTGCCACCACAATGGCAGCCTGCCCAGGCTACCCAGCTATAAGATACGGTCAACAGAGGAGATCTGAGTCCTCAGTAGCATCCTAGCTGAACCTGCATGCAGCCAACCATACCAGAAACACTGTCTAGTCAGGCCAGCACAGCCTAGAGTGCAGAGTCCACACACTCATAAGCTAAAGAATATGTGTTGTTGAAGCCAATGAGGTTTATCATTATTTCTGTTATATAGCATCATCATGGCAATCATGTGAAATGTTACTGTCACAAAAACTGAAAATATGTGACACCAATTTGATCAGCATTTCGGTGACAAGAAATAATTAGAAAAATCTGAAAAAACATAAGAAACCATTAGCAATGCTGGGGGGAAATGCTGGAAATCTGCTACTGATAACTGAAAAATGACAATCCTTATTGTGCAAAACACCTGTTAAAATCATCAACCATGATAACATCAAAGACAGATTTATTACTAAAAACCTCTTGAACTCATATGGATCTCTCTCAGAAAAGTACTGGAAAAGATGACTTCAAAATAAAGATGAAGTAGGAATGTGATAGTGAGAAATTCTGTAAGGATTGCTGAAAAAATTATGGTGCTAAGTGACACTCGAGTAAAAAAAAAAAATCTAGAAACTACAATACCCTGACAGTCCCCATAAACTTAGGGTTAATTTTAGAGAGAACTGTATGTATCATGTCTCATCCAGAATTATGAGTATGTTAGTTGATAAACAGAAAGCCTCGAGTGCTCCACAGGATGCTGAATCAGGAAGGCTGAATCAGGAAGGTACCATCACAGAAGTGTAGATAGCTCAGAGAGTGCAAATCCTCTCTACAAAAAGAAGCAGGGTGAGAGGTTGTCAAAAAGTATAGCTCCTGGGGCCTGCCTGGCAGCACATGAGGTTAATGCCCAGCACTGTGAAGCTATCTGCAGCCTCTGTGGCATGAGTTTGATCCCAGTCAGGGAGGTGACCCATAGGGCGCAGCAAATCTCTCCTGACCATCCCGTTATTCTCCTCAGCAGCGTATTTCAGTTAATCTGCCTATTCTCTCTCCATTGTATCTGTGAATCCTCTTATTCCCCGAAACTATGGTCTATAGTCCAGTTCTTGGATGCAAATAAATACATTTTTTAAAAAGTATATCTCCACCTATCCTATAAATAATGACTATTGATGATGTAGGTCAAACTGACAGAGAAGACAGTTAATGGACATTGAGAAGGTGGAAGTGGGGAATATGTTGTAAGAACAAGTAGGGTCTAATTGGGGAGCATTTTCCAAATATAGAGTCTGGCTTCATGACCACATACAGCCACAACAGTCTGGTCCCAGATACTCATGAGCTAAATGAATACTACTTGATGGTACTGATGAGTGTGACTGTATTGCAAACAGCATTACTTTGTCAATGGAAGACTGATTTCAAAACAGTTTCAAGGAACAGTATTCTTGAATGTTTCAAATATTCTGGTTTTTTTTTAATATTTATTTATTTATGCATACAGAAATGGGGTATAGGCCAGAAGTACGGGTTGGTGAGAGGACTCACCAAAGACAGAGAGCAGAACAAACAGATTGTCGAAATATACTGTTGAGGGAGCAGCGGGTGAGACAAAAGGTCACCATGTGAATCACCTCCCTGGCCAAGGATAGGACTCACACTAAAGCAGCTATGGTTAGCTTGCAGTGCTGTGTTTTAAGCCGCTGTACCACCAACAGTGGTGATTTCAAATATATCAATTAATCTTTACTTGATAGAAATTTTATCATTTATGTAAAAAATGATAAACCTACATTCTATGATGATTTTAAAATTAATATTTAAGATTCAGTGGAGTTCAAAAAAAGAGTTATTTTCTCCCCTGCCCTCTCCCAAGAATGGTTTTCTAAAACACTGAACTCTGTTCCAGAAATTGATTGTGGATTTCCTCCCCTGCCAGTCCATAAGTCAGAAAACATAACAATACAGTAACTGAAGAAGGACATTAATCCCCTTTTAGGGACATATTATGACACTGCAAGCAGACTTTTCATGCCAAGAATCTGAGTAACATTTCCTCAGAAAAGTAAATAACAGTAAAAGAAAAAAAAATCACTCAATGGCTAGTCAAATGTCTACAATTCGATCCAATAACCAAGAGAATGCCAAACACAAAACACCAGGAGAGGAAATGTGTTTGGCCATTTTTATATGTGTAGTGCATGCTTTCTAGAAGCTGTTTTAATAAGCTAACCACTCAAGACATGAATACAGTAACTCATAAAGGCTCCATGAGAGACATTCTACAGCATAATAAATTTCTTAATATTCACCTGTTCTTATGCAAATTTCTCATTTCCTCTTCAAAATGAGTATGAAAACCATACAGCCTATGGATTATAAATGTACCCTAAAGGCCAAAGTAAAAGGCCAGCCATTAATAACTGAAAGGTTAATGCAATAATTTGACATAACATCAACCACCAACAGTGACTGTAGGTATTTCAGATTACAGATGCCCTTTACAGCTCACTGCGGTATTCTGACTACCTGGCTTCCTAAAATGAAGGTCACTCTCTGAAAGGCTAGATACAATTTGTTTGCATGACTGCACCTGGTAAAACATGGATCAAACCGAAACTACAGAAGTCTCTACTTAAATATGTCTGTACAGAAACAAATCTAGTTAGTAATGAATTAGGTGTCAGGACAACATGTGAACCTTGTACACCCTCATCACCAAAGCAGGAATGGAGGAAGATCTATGCTCTAGATGTCTAAAAGTGAAGACACAGCCATCCACTATAGATAAGCCTGTTGGAAATTGGTATAGATAGTGCAATAGGGACCTTCATGGTGGCAGTAGTTGGAGACATACATCTGAAGAGGTGTGATCTACCTCTAAATCACAAATAATCCTTTGAAACAATGCAGCCCCAATAAAATAAAATTTTAACTTAATAAATGTTTTATATTAAAAATCAAACATGAGATTTCCTTCTACAGTTTAGGCATATTTTCAAAACAGCCATATCCCATGTTCAAAATCCAGCCAATTTAATTTAGTATTTTTTATCAAGCTATTGATCTTGACATTTTCATGCCAAATCATAAATGTTTGTGTTATCTGTAAAGTAATAATAATCAGAAAAAAAACCTTAACTGACAGAAGGATTTAAAACACAAAATGATTTAAAACTTTTGTCATGGATTACATTTTAAATACCTATAAATGACCTTTGAAGTACATGTAAACTGCTAACATGCACAAGCCATATTCTCATAAGCTCTTCCAGATGCCCATGAATCATGAAAATCCCCCTGACAAAATAGGGACTTTCTTATGCTCACTTAGGTCAACTTTATTTCACTAAACATGTAATGGATTTACTAGAAAACACAACAGTCACACAACCTACTATTTCATACTTCTTTTTCAATCAGATACCAGCCTATTTCCTCAATCATTGAGCAAAAAAAAGCTTTTAATCCTTCAACTTACCCCATCTAGAATTCAAGTTACTTCCATCCTTGGAAAAACCTCTGTTATGATTCCCCAATTCTGGGTGGAGAAAAGAGAATCTATCCCACCCCTCATTCCATTACACCTGAAGATCCCTCCTACCCATCCTCAATAATGAGAATTCACCCTAATTCTGGGATAGATTTAGTAGGAATCTGGGTTCAGGTGTCTACAAGTAGCCCTGAGTCGTTGCCACTTTTTTTGTTCGCCTACTGGAAGTTCAAGGATTGAAGTGTATGCAAGAAATAGTTCTTGACCACAAAGAAATGAGTAATATTTCCAATTATTCTGATATGTGTTTAAAAAATATCCTTTGCTTTAGATATGCTCTGAATTAAGTCTTAACCAAAAGCACAGTAAATTACATGTTATGTGTGTGTACATTCTCAAGGAAAATAATTCATTTTCCCTTTCAAGGGAATGTTTACTTACATCTGTTTTTATTTCAAGTAACAAGCACTGGGATTTGATTTGATTCTTCCTGTGCCCTTAGATATATTTGGATACTGAGTTTCCCTAAAAGATTTTCAGAATAGGAAGAAAGAAAGAAAAAAAAATCCATCACCTTTTCCAGAGTTTTGGGTTTAGATATTTTTGAATGTGCACCTTGAACTTCTTCAGGGGTGTGCACTCCAAAAGACCAACCTCCGAGCCTAATAACAAGAAACAAGGCATTAGTGCTTTGATTAGGGAGCTCCAGGACTCCTAGAGAGAGGGATGCTCATCGCCAGCTGTACAGAGAAGAGAAGCCTGTGGAGCCTCTGTCCTGGAGATGGCCACACAGGAGGGTCAGCGAGCAGAAGGGTCCTGACAGCACAGGAGGCAGGTGTCCAGAGAAGACACTGATTAGCGAGAAAGTATAGCAAAGATATCCCATGTTGGGAAGTAACATCTTAGGACATAACACTTATATAACATGGTTGTAAAGGAGTTGTTGTGGTCATCAGTATTCAGATTATTTTTTTCATGCTATTGTTCCCACATAAATCAGCTATTCTGAGTATCCTAGTCAGCCATGGTCTTTCAACCTACATTTTCTGCATTATTTTGTCTTTTCTATCCTTGTTTCTTTCAACCTCAACACAAATATTACCTCCTTCAGGAGAAAGTCTTCCCAGAGTACTTCAGTTGGGATAGAGCTTACTGGTTCTCACAATGTTTTTCCAACCATTGTATCAATTGCCATTCTGCCCTTCAAGAGGTGACTTGTTAGTTTATATTACATGCAGTTCTATGAGGGTTTCTGGGTGACAATTAGATCATTTATCTCCATGTTCCATGGACTGTGTCACATCTAGCATCTATAAAGCTTCCAAAAAATATTGTACATTAGAAATAAAGGCACACACTGAACTTTTTCCCATTCTGAATGAAAGGAGTTCAAAGTACAAAATTCTGCTATAGTGTCCTTTCAGAAAACAGTTGAGGCAAAGCAATACGCATATGTTCCTACCTGACTCAATTTAACTCATGTAGTCACTCATTTGAAAGTCATGTACTATCTTTCATGTGACAGATACTAATCTAAAACTTGGGCACACAAACCTCTACCTTCAAAAGCAGATATTCTGGGACAAGTTCAAAGATGAAGAGGAAGGAGCAGAAGAGGGCCTGACAAAGTTCACTGGGAGGCACATTGATACTGGGACATCAATGAGAAAGAAGAGAGGAGAGAAGGGCAGGGGTGTCCTAGACATGCAGACAGACAACAGGGTATGGTTTTACTGTAGTGACGCCATGCATCTGGTGACTAAGAATATGAGGACATGTCAGTGTGACTATAATTAAAACAACTGAAAAATGCATTCTTAAATGCTTCTATATTCATCCCCTTGGTCTCAAGGGAATTTACCACATAAGAAATCTTTCTCCAAGATTTACTCAGTAATCAAAAAAGATAAACTTGTCGCTCCCTGGAAGCACAGAGGGTTGGAGCACTGCACTGGGAAGTTAAGCCAAGTCGTGACCACTTCAGTGCAAGTTTGATCCCCACCCAGGAGGTGGTCCACATGGTGCAGCAGATCTCTGCTCTCTTGCCTGCTGCTCCCCTCAGCCTTGTACTCTGTCGATCTGCCTGTTCTGCTCCCCTCGTTGTTTCTGGTACATTATCTTGCTGCCCTTGCACCTCTGTCCTGTACCCCATTTCTGAATGCATACTTTTTTTTTTTTTAAAGATAAACTCATGTCACTTACAGCAACATGGATGGAAATGCTAAGAAAATAACTCAAATGAAAGAAGAAAAATACTGAGCAATTTAACCTATTTGCAGATTATATAGAAAATAAAGTCATAGGAAAAATATATCTTGCAAACTGACCATACAACTGAGGAATCCAGGAAGGAGAGAGAAGAAAGACATCAAAACAGAGGAAGGGAGAACACAAAGGACTGTGGTGATGGGTCTTGGGTACTATGGTGGTGGGAGATCTACAAGGATTATACCTGAAGGAATCAAATGAGGGCCAAAAATTAACAACAATATATGAAAAAAAACATACATTTTAAAAATTCACTCAAGAGGACTTTTTTTTTTCATTTTAGGTGATTATATTTCATCTTTTATTTATTTAATTATTTATATATGTATATCTATCTAATTTATCTATATCTATATATATCTATGTAAGTAAAGATATATATAGATATAGATAGATAGATATAATTATATATTTTACATCATTCTTCATTTGGTACATTTTTAATCCCCATGGATTTCCCACCACCAATTCACCCATGTGCCATCACCATAGTTTTAAGACAACAATTGTTCCCTGGTTCCATATTGAAAGCTGATTATAGAGGCATAGAATAGGAGTCTATTGTTTCATTAACCTGTGCACTTATCTGCACTTACTCCATAAAGCAGTAAATCACTAAAGGGAGTATCTGGCTCCCTGAATGAATCCAATGAACATGACTTACTCTAATACCAAAGAGCTGAAGTCTCCAGTAAGTAATTTTATTTTTTTGAACCCACCTTGGTTTTTCATTCGGCCTGAGCAGGTACTCCTCCAGGTTGAAGGCTGAGAGGTTCAGCAAGGTGTGACCCAGATGGTTAGTCAGGTAGGGTGCCCCAACACTTCTGTTTGGACACTTCTGTCATTATATCAAATAGATTAAATAGAAATGTATTTATACCTCACAAACAGGTTTACTGAGATTATTTGAAAGTACATATGTGATTTTTTCTAGCTTTCAAGTTATAATAAATCATTCATGGCCTCTTATATGGTCAGATTCCTCAAATTTCTCTCACAGTTACCTACATTTAAAATTACATCAGATTTTATTGCCACCCTTGCAGTCAATTCTATTTGGAAATTTCAAATATCCTTTACTGTATTTAAGTTTGGGAAGATTTACAAGAACCAAAGGGAAAATGTTTTCACTGTGGTATCTTCCAGTTGGTATAACTCAAAGAAAAATAACTAGTGGGAGGATTAGAAGACAATTTAAAGACATATATTCATTCCTAAATGCCTGGAGTTCGAGAAACAAAATCCCTTTTTCTAGCCTCTTACTCAAGGGTTAGGGGAAGATGCTCAAAGGAATGACAATTGTAATTAATTTTAATTTAGTCAGACTTAGTGATCTCCCTCAGAGGCTGACATAACAATATGTAACTTTTCCCTGCCTCTACCCATCCACCCCACCCTCACCAACCTCATTCATTATATCAGGGCAAATCTTTCCAAAATGTTATTTCGCTGAAAAATTCCAATTTCATCACGAAGTCAAGTCCAGAAAATAACCTCAAGCTCTTTTTCTAAACTTATCTGTTTTTTGTTTGTTTGTTTTTTATCTGCATATGCACTCCCTGTAGCAAACTGACCCCTAAAGGTGTAGGATCCAATTCTTTCAAACTCTCTGAAACCTCTTTGGAGATGGTATGGCTGCTTTATATGAACAGAGTATGCAGTTAATATTGTAGTAGGTGTGTGGAGATGAGGAGTTAGCCTTCCTGATTGCCAGGGTTAACCCTAATGGATTCAGAAGGGGGGAAAGGGAGGCGAAAAGGTTGTGTCTAAGAGAGAAGAGAAGGTTGTGTCACAGCAGAAGCCAAGGAGGGGAGAGGTAACCATGTTAAGGAATGCAAGAAGCCAACAGAAACTAGATGAGACAAAGAATACATACTCTCCTAGTGCCTCCAGAGAATACGCTTGATTTCATCTCCATGATAATTATTTCAGGAACTGAGTATAAACTTACGTTGTTTTAAGTCATCCAGCTGTGATAATTTGTCATATCAGTAACCAAATGTAAATATAATTTCCACTCATTCTAAATAAAGCTATACTCAATCCTGACTTCAAGTTTTTGGTCATTTTGCTGTTATTCAAAAAGATTTAAGTTCTGAAATACCCACTTATTCTTTAGAGTTAACTCAATCCAGCTCCCCTATAGGACACTTCTAATGGTGTTTCTTCAAAATAGTGTCTCCTTCTACAAAAAAGATATTTAGATGGACTACCACAATATGAAACCATGCTGAACATAACTTATTACTAGGAAAATGCAAACCAAAATCAAAATGAGGAAGCAACAGAAGTTGATTAGGATGTGGGGGAAAAGGAGATTCTTGCATTGTTCGTGGGAGTGCAATTTGATACAGCACACTCACCCAGCAATACCACTGATAGGTATTTACACAAATAATATGAATAGTTTAATAGGAAAATATTTGTGCACTCTTATGTCCATAGCCTCGTTATTCCCAATAGCCAATTCTTGGAACCAATCCAAGAACACAATGACAAGTCACTGAATCAAGGACTTGTGGAATATATGCTCAATGGAATATTACTTGGTTATTTATTTAAAAGATTAAAGTGTTCCTTTTAGAACAAAATAGATGGATTTTGAGGTGATTATGTTAAGTAAAATAAGTCAAAATATGAAAGATTGATATTGGATCGTGTCACTTTTATGTGGAATATAAATAACCAAAGGAAACAAAGTGGAAAGCACAGTAAACATAATTCTTAGACCTTTATGCTCCTACTATAAGCATAAAGGACCAGAGGTAAAATAATAATAGTAATAATGAACAACTATATACCAGAGACATTTTACAGGGGTGCAATGGGGAACGAGATCAAAAATGGGGGAGGGGAGTGCACGAGACTATGGTTATGGTACATGGGTGAGTTGATAGTAGGAAATCCATAGGGATTACAACTGAGATAGAAAAAGGAACAAAATGATGTAAAAATAAACTATTATAATAATAAAAAAGAAAAAAAGTAACTCTTAAAGGCTGTGAAAAAATATATAGTGGTAACCATAAGGAAAGGAGTTCAAAGGGAAGAAGAGAGAGGAGAATGAATGTGATATAAGCTGATAGGACAGCTTATATGGTGATTCTGATGCAGGGTATATGCGGCATGTGCATTATGGCACTGTGAAAATGCACTTCCAGAATGATACAGTTATGTAAAAACTGACAAATCAATACAATTTGAGGAAAAAAGCCAAACTGTACAATAGTGAATCCTCCCTCAGAAAAGGGGTCAACCATGGAAATATTTTTAAGTTTAAAGATAACCACAGAATTTTTCCTAAAATTACAAGGAAACAGACATGTTCTTGCAGACCCAGAACTTTGCAAGCACAAGAAAATTTAAGGAGGGGTAAATACTTTTCCTCTGACAAAACACAGTTAACTTGACTCAAGGTGTTTTCTAGAGAACAGAGAATTGACCCTAAAAATGAGCCTTCCTTTCACAGCCCCTGAGTGTGTCTCCTTCCAGCCAGGCTAGCAGAACAATACTCATTCCTTGGGAAGTCTGTAGCTTCCACCTCAACTTCCTGTCTCCTTAAATACTGTAACTTCTAATACAAAGCCCTGCACTTCTGTCAGTTGATCCCAAAGAGCACAGATACACAACCAAAAGATCCTGTAGTCAAATAACTTGTAGAAAATGTTGCATCTTTACTATCCCATTGTCATTTGAGCAGACATTATCAAGTAATAGCTTTTTAGAAGAGCTATAACAGAGATGTCTTTAATATGGCCTCATCTAGCATTTCTGAAACTCAGTAGTATAAAACTTTTCCATATGAAGTTTTTTTTATTATTTTATTTTTCTTAATTATATATTACGGGAAACTTAAAGTTCAGGTAAGTTTGGAAGTTGAAATGAATTTAGGAATATTGACATCCACCACTCTGATATTTACTAGTCATTCCTTCATTATTGATATTCAATCTATTTCCAAAAATTTGAGGTAGCTTATCATAAACGGCACCAATGCAATAGACTGATGACATCAAAACCATAGAATAAGAGCATAAAGGGAAAAACAGGAGGCTTTATGAATAAATGTGAAATAAACAAGATAGGGAAGAAACAAATTAGTATCATAAAAGAAAAAAAAAAAGTTTGAACAGAAGAACTAAACACAGCTGAGTTTATTGACAGCCTAGGCCCCAAGGGGACTTGAAGGTTCTCACTAAGACTGCTATCAAGCCCTGGAATGCCCATCCTAGGTGCTGATATTTCAATATCTTCTCCTTTATGACTCATATTTTCATACTGAAATGCTGGCCTCCATATGACTTCACATGGATCAGCCAAGGTTAGAAGAGCTATTATCTTAACTTTCAATATCTAGCTTTTAGAAACCAAATAAAATTATGACAACAGACTTGAGGCTATCCTGGCTTGAAATTTGGGGAAATTTCTCCCAAAGTACAAGTCTAGCTTCTTCAGCACTAAGTGATGGAAATTCATTTGTTTAATAAACACCACTGGGGATCTTACAATCACAAAGAGGGTAGTGAATAGAGGGACACTGTGCATGCCATCTGACATCTGTATTGTATAAATGTCAACATTCTGCAATCAGACTACTCTAAGAAATAACTAGTTGCATAAACTAAAAAGTCACAGGCTCATTTTATTAACAAAGTGAATATCTTATATAAACATTAAACTCTTTTTGTATCCTGAGGTTTACACTTTAAAAATATGGAGAAAAATCACTGGGGAAACGTACCAGACAGCCACAGGAATCCTGGACTTGTGGGTGAGGAAAGGGATCTGTGTGCCAGCATGAAGAATTCTCCCTAGCAAAACAAAGAAGAGAGCCTGCATGATCTGTGTGACTACAAAGCTATTGTCTTTCCATGAAAGAGAGCGCCATCAGACAAGATCAGAGTTCACAAGATAATCATCTCCTACTGCAGAAGGCAGAGCTCTTACATTTGTTTTCACAGCTTGAGCTGTTAATCTGATGACAATGTTTTATTACAATGACAATATTTCCATTACATTAAATGATGCTCAGTTGGTTAGCTGTACTGAATGCCCTGGCAAGGCTCCCTGGGATCTCCACTGAGGGGCCAGGGCTCTCCATGGATCCTAAAGGTCCTTGTCCCAAAATCAAGGATTAATATTCACAGTGAACTGTTAGTCATTGCTGTAATTTAATCATCATTTAAAGAAAAACAGGTTTTCCATTTCCATTATGAAGAAAGACTGTTTAACAGAGATCAATTTGAAGTGTTGAAAACCTTTTCTTTCAAAGATTCCTGATAACATTTTTCCTTCTAGGTCTCAAACTTTATTTTTTCACTAATGTGAGCAAGTTAAAAGTCATTTAGTAGTGATAATTATATGTATTTACATAGAAACTGGGGAGCAAATAAGGAGGGTAACTTATTGAACTATTGGCACCTGGCTAGATATTGTTACCAAAATCTCTTGTTTGCCCCACTTTCAGAAAAATAACTGCAGGTACTCAAATGTTAGGTAATTCAGGGAGAGACTGGTGTGCTGAGTGCAGGCTCTCTGCTCTGCAATGTGTGGTTCCCCCATGAACACACCTCCAGTTTAGTGAAAACAAGCATGCTATTCTAACAGCCAGGTTAACAAAGTACAATTCCTGTGTAAATTTTAATATAAAAATAACAAATACCCCCGAATGATTGTCTTGATCAGTGCGCTTTCAGGTACTCCAATTTGAGAATATTATCTAAAAGAGCTATATGTTTAAAAAGACCACTGTACTTGTTAACTCACTAATAATGACTATGTTGGCCCTCCCTGGTGGTGCAGTGGGTTAAAGCACTCACTAAGAAGCTAAAGCTACTTCCGCATGAGTTCGATCCCCGCCTGCCCCTGAGGTGACCACATGGTATAGCAGATCTCTCCTGACCCGCCTGCTGATACCCTCAGCAGTGTACTTAGTCAGTCGTCCTATTCTGCTCCCTACTCTGTCTCTGGTGAATCCTCTCACCGCCCCTGCACCTCTGGCCTGTACCTCAGTTCTGTATACATAAACAAATAAAACTTAAAAAAAAAAAAATAACGACTATGTTAACTTCTCAGGTTCTGCTTGCTTCAGGTGACTGCTAGCAAGTGTTTATAACTCACTGAATTTCTTTAAAGAACATTCTCCTCTTTCTTCAGTATTCTCCTCTTAGCATCTTCTTTTTTTTTTTTTTTTTTAAAGATTCATTGATGCATATAGAACTGAGGTACAGACCAGAAGTGCAGGGGTGGGTGAGAGGATTCACCAGAGACAGAGTGAGGAACAGAACAGGCAGATCTACTGAAATACACTGCTGTGGGGCGAAGCAGGCAGGTCAGAAGCGGCCTGCTGCCCCATGTGGGTCACCTCCCTTGCTGGGGATAGAACTACTGCTGCAGTGGCTATGATAGCTTCATAGTGCTATGCTTTAACCCATTATGCGAACAGGGAGGGCCCCTAGTTTCCTTTTACTGAGTAAAAATATGTCACCTTCAGAGTAAATTAATGACTAGAGAGATTTTTTTTTTTTTTTTAAATTTCAAGCCTGGACCTTCCCTGGTGGCACTGCGGGTTAAAGCACAGCACTAAGAAGCTACAGCCACTTCAGCATGAGTCCAATCCCCACCCTAAGGTGACCCACACGGTGCGGCAGATCTCTCCTGACCCACCCACTGCTCCCCTAAGCAGTGTA
Organism: Condylura cristata; assembly: GCF_000260355.1. Lineage (NCBI taxonomy): Eukaryota > Metazoa > Chordata > Mammalia > Eulipotyphla > Talpidae > Condylura > Condylura cristata. The sequence goes on from NW_004567105.1 coordinate 39,785,359, forward strand.
TACTTGGTCAGTAAGCCTGTTTTTCTCACCACTGTGTCTGATGAATCCTCTCAACACCCCTGTACTTCCGGCGTGTACCCCAATTCTGTATGCATAAGTAAAATAAATCTTTAAAAAAAAATCAAATCTGGAAGCACCTCAGTGTCCAGGAATTTTGTGTTCAACAAAGAGTCACTGTAAGACTTAGTGAGCATTCATACAAAAGAAGAAAGAGAACAGATATGTAAGGAAATAAGTGTTTCTACTTAAATTTTCTTTCCTATTTCAGGATCCTGAACGCAAACCTCCTTTACTTTGAGTAGCACTGTCCTCCAGTGCTCAGCAGAACCAAAGGTAGCAGCGTTATTTCACAGTAAATATGTCTTGACAAAGGGCCCTTGAGCCTTTGAGAGGAGATTTGCTACATTAAACAGCAAGATTGTCTGAAGTTTTAATAGTGGATTGTACATTTTCAACCTCAAAAATAGAGGGAGACAGACACTATCTAGATCTACTCTCATGGGCATAGTTTTCTGAGATACAAACTTGCAAAAGAGAACAAAATGTCCTTCACAGGGGCTGTTGCTTCTAGAGAACTGGGAGTGTACTGTCAAAATAGGCAGCCACTACCTCAGTGACACTGAGAATAGGTGGTAGAGCTGGGGTGTGAGTTCAGGCAATCAGGCAGCTATACCCCAGAATCAAAGACTTCACCTGGAGGCTTAATATACCTGACTTAGGGAGGATTCCGGGAGAGACAGAATTTCCTGTTCCTTTAGATTAACTTGCTTAAACAAAGGGTTAAACAAATCAACATAAATTTTCTTGGCCTGTTGTTTTTCTCCATTCCCTATATTTCTGAGCTGTATCTTTATAGTTTATCAAGTAAGCTGGAAGAATGCAGAAGAACGGAGTTATAGACCTTGCAAAATAAGGGAGCTACAGACCCTGCAACCAGATCAGTACAAACTGGAGTTGCAGGCAAAAACATAGGCACACCCACACCTACAACCCCTTGAGCCCTACATCGTGGGTGCCCATAATTAGCAACAACAAATAGATATGGGCCAAGCTCATTTTCCTTGCTTTCTCAGCCAATAAAGTTAAATTCTTTTATTTTCAACCCCCACCCTAACCCTTATCCCAAGTTCTATTATCAACCCAGAGAGCCTCTCATGCCCAGAGGTCACCCTAGTTCTTTCTTTCATGCCCAGAGGTCACTCTAGTTCTTTCTCCAATCAGCACTGATTTCTTACCTATCCTCACCAGTGTCTGTGGAGTCTTCTTTTCAACTGTAACTAGAAAATTTCAAGAGCCTTTCATGGGTTTAGGATCAGGCCCTTCAGTCCATCCCTCCAAATCTAGCAGGTGGTTCAGTGGACAGAGGCTGGCTCACTCCAGGCTTATCCATTTATATTGAGGGGCAAAATGAGAACTGAAGAAACTCTGGGTCCTTCCCCGTCCAATGCCATATCCACTTTCTAGGTTTTGATCCATGAAGTCAACTCCATTCTTTTTGGCCCTTCATAGGAACTCTGACACCAGTCGGTCAACTGTATTCCAAAGAGGGTTCACAGGGCTTGGAATCTTAGTCTACCAAGTGATTGATCACACTTTACAACCTAATCACCAAAATTAATCATAACCATTGCCCCATCTGACATTTTAAGTTCAATGGAAATGTAAAACTACTGTCAACTACCAGTTTTGTTCCATTTAAAACAAACATAAGTGAATGGAACAATTGAGGATTTTAACTCTGAAATAGTTTAGGAAATTGTCACCAGAGCACAGATATAATCTCTGTAAAATGAAACTAAATATTTCAGTTTATTAGTCTGGCAACTTTAATACATTTTAAAATTTAAATCACACACACCCCACTATTATAAGAAAACTTATGTTTAGGGTCAGACTTACACCATAATTGCTTTTTCTGGAACCCATTATTGTCTTCTGCATGACAGGGAGGTAAAAGTAAGAAATATAACAGAACGCTACCATATGCGACATGCAGATCACCTCAACAGAAAAGTAATCAGTAAGCAAAATTGGCTATTACTGTAAAATTTTTCCATTAATTAATATTTAAGTGGTTGCTAAAGTCTGCCAGGAAAGAGAGATATAAAATAATAGTTTATTCTTAAAAAAAAAAAAAACTTTACTTGTTTTAAGTAAAACCTCTTACTTCTATCTGAAATGTTAAAAAATCAATCCTTGCTTGTGTGACATTAACTGTTAATGCAAGTATTTACAGGAACATTGTCACAGCAGGCCCCATCCCTTACATCCTGACCAAGTAAAAAGCTAGAATTTATTATGAAGTGAGACTAAGTTAAGGATAAATTATATGGATTGCAAAAAGAACGAAAGAAAGAAAGAGAGAAAACGGACAAAGCAGAAACACAGATTCAGAAAGGCAGAGGTTGGAAAGAAGGACCAGGAGGGTGGTGTTCAGGCAACTGAGGGCAGTGGATGTGGTGAACTGGGTAGAAAGGAGAGTTTGCAGGCCACCACACTCCTGTCAAGTAAGTGAAAATAAAATATATGTCCAGAAGGCATCGTGGATATGATCTGTTGTCCTTAGCATTGATTCTTATTTTTCGCTCTTGATAAAATCCATAAAAGAAGCTAATTGTAGACCTCCCTAGTGGCACAGAAATTACGTTTCAGCACTAAGAAGCTATCTGCAGCCACTGCAGCACAAGTTCAATCCCCTGCCAGGGAGGTGACCCACATGGTACAGCAGACCCTGCTTTCTGTTCCCCTCAGTATTGTATTTCAGTCAATCTACCTGTTCTGCTCCTCACTCTTTCTCTCTGGTGAATCCTCTCACCCCACATACCTCTGGCCTGCACCCCAGCTCTTGTATGCATGTATAAATGATTTTTGTTGTTGTTGTTGTTGTTGTTGTAGTGTTACATGGGGTTGGGGCAGGTGGGGATCTGATGACATTTCAATTTCTCACAAGTAGTATATTTTCCAATTTTTGTATTTTATTAAGGGAAGGTTGAAAAAGTATCAACAGAGAAACTTTTACTTAGTTAAATAAATTACTTTGTTTTTCAAGAGAAAGCTAAAGTGAAGTAACATATAAATTTTCTAATTATGTTTCCTTGCTGAGACCATTAATACATACTCAATGAGGAGTTAATTACCAACATAAGTGAGGGGGAAAATATGGTACCATGAACTAAAAGACATATTGCTATTATTGGATTATTGTCTAGATTCTTTATTTACTATCTAAAAACACATACTTCCAGCCCTCAATTTGTCATTATAGATTTTATCATTTTCATCATTTGTTCATCCCCAAATTATAAATTTCTGAGACCAGGATCATATCCTAGATCAATTTTCTTCCTAAAATAGCATTCTATTGTAGTAGATCATTACAAAACAGTCAAGCAAAATAAGAGAAAGTGAAAGAAAAATGTTCCCAAAGGACATACTTACTGAGGTTTATTAAAAGATCAACTTTATTATCATTTTCAAATGCAATAGAAATAATCTTCAAAATGATTCACCCCCAAATTGATGTTGATGATTTTACTAGTCCCTTTACGTAAAATAACAACTAATATTTTCATATATACATGTTTTCCCTAAAAATATATAATGTTTTATACACACTTCATACTTAATTGCCACTTAATATTTTTAATTTGATTTATTAAACAAATTGGTAATATTAATTATTAATGAATGTTTTGCAATAATATTAAGCATGTGTTTACAAAGGCAGAAAAGGAGCAATTATCTAGCTTATTTCAGGTCATTTTAGATGGCAGCACCCATTAAGCCTGTTCAGTACTAACATACTCATTACGCTAATGCTCAATTCATGTAATGTGAACTTAGACCATGAAATACCAATCAAGGAGAGAAATGTTCCTCAGAGTCGACACTGTTATTGATTAGAGCCTAAACTTTTATAAGGGGCATCTGATACTTACAAGCCTGGGGTTAAATCAGCACAGAGCAGACCCTGATCTCCAAACTTTTGCAAAAGCATGTGGGCAAGATCCATATCTTGGCTATCACTGCTGTTCTCCAGAAGACAAAAAAAGGGGTTGTTAATATAATTGATGAGATCACAGGAACACAGTCTGACTTCACAATATTCTTTCCTCAAGTTGATACAAGCAAGGAGGCCAGCCACTCAGCTAAAGCTAATATTTACTGTTTTATATTAAAGTCAAACCAGCACAACATTTTAAAAACACTTAGGAAAGTAATCTGCTCCTACTGACATGACTTTTATATGCTTGCACTCAGTATATTTTCATTTATATGTTATGCATTTTTAAAATAAATTTTAAAGACTGCATAATAGGATATCATATTAACATATTTAAGTCTTTACAAATATTCCCTTAATGTTGGAGTCATGGTTTGGTTGGAATATTATATGGTTTGATAACTATTTTACTTATATTTTGTTCCTCTATGTAAATTATATTCAGCAACATTGTCTTTGTAAGAAGGCCTTAGCACAGAATTTGTGCTTCAAAAACAGTGAATTATAGTATTTATTTTACTAGCAAAATCTTAGAAATCAATTAATAGCTAAAGCAGCACTGCTGAAAAGCAAGATGACAGTATTTTTTCCTTATTGAAGACACTATTAGCCATAAGACACACTATTCATTGAGTTTAGAAGCAGGTATGGAAACAAGTTCCATATCAAGTTAATATGTATAGTAATGTATGCATCATTTATGTTAGATGTATTATATATATAATCTATCTATTTATATGTGTGTATAAATTATATTCAACAATAGTGTCTTTATAAAAAGGCCTCAGCACAGAATCTTTGTGTTTCAAATATACAGTGTTGTATATATTAACACCTTGATTGGGGAAGATATAAATGATAAAACATTATCAACCTCTCAAAATTGGACTGTTTGGGAGTGGAGCTCACTTCAACTTAATGAAATTATGACATAGTGTTAATGAAGGAATAAAGATTTATAATTTTCCAAGATTTACATCATTTACAAAATACTCTTGAATAGGTAACATTGAGAATACTTACCCCCGTATTGAAGAAAATATATTATGAAGATGATAGATGATATAAATTTAAATGGTGACCTCAAATGTTTTGGAAAGATTGCACACAAATTACACACATGGTTTCTGTCAAAGATTTTCAGCACTAGTTCACCTGAATCAAGTAAGGAACCTCAACACAATCTTTAGGCACCAATTTTCTAACTGATTTCTTTGTTCATGTGAAAAGTAGATTTCCAAATATCAAAGCTGCTACAACAATCAAATACAGGGAGCTCTTTGGTGTATTACACCCCTAGATCCCAACACTACAAGTAAGTCTTCAGAGTAAGCAACAGCTTCCATAGTTCACAGCACATCATCTATATAAACATATATTTGACAAAAAAAAAAAAGTACTGATTTCTCAAAAGCCCTCTGTGAACCTAACAAAGAATCTGATATTTTCTCTGCTCAGAATTAATCAGTGGGCCCTTGTTGCCTGTGCGCCTTACAATTGCATTTAAATCCTTCCACGCTCCAGGCTTTAACATCTTGGCCCATTTCCCACAGACATTCCCAGAAGACACACCCAGCTTAGGTCCACCTGGCAGAACACCTTCTGATTTGGATCTGCCTTCTATCCCCTCTAATACTGCACCCCATTTCCCAGCCACCTGGGAAATGAAAAACCATCTCCAATTATTCAGTTCCAATAACCCCTTCTCTGCCTTCCTTCCCTGCCCCAAGGTCCAGATAACATCTCTTCTTCTAATCTCTTTACCCTTTACTTCTTTCTAATCTCTTCTGACCTCATCACTTAAATAAACAAAACATGAGAGAATAAGCACAAAATCTCAGAACAGTAGTCACAAAACAGAAATTTCTCATAATTTTTTTTCTTCAACAAATTGTGATGTTGAAACCAAGGTTAAAGGGTTAGATAGATCTCAGTTTCTGGGACACAAAAGAAAAGAAAAAAAAAACTGATTTTCACTTTCCTTTGAGATTTGCATTTACAAATAAAAGAGCCTAGAACCTTATCAGCAGGTGACTCAGTCTGAATATGTGCAGACCAAGCCCTCAGGTGGTCATAGTTAAGGGATATGTTGGCACAGAGGAAGGAGCTACCCAGAAGCAAAGGACCTACTAACCGGAATTTGACATTCCAATTATGTGAGAGAGGGAAAAAAAGGCCTCTTTTTCATACTACTCTATGTATTTATGTCCTACATTTGCATTTCAGCCATGTTTATGTTTCTTGCATTTACTGACTTTTAAGACAGTAAAGTCCTAACACCTTTGTTCCCAAACCCCACTCCTCCAAACTGATATTCTCCTTACCCTACCTATACAAGGAGCCACACTTGAAAGGGTTTATTTTTTTTTCCTCCTGTTTCCCTTCTCATCAATTTGTAAGCTATTTCTTTCTTTTCTTAAAACCAAGTATTATGGCCCTCCCTGGTGGCGCAGTGGGTTAAAGCACAGCACTGAGAATCTAAAGCCACTTCTGCATGAGTTCGATTCCCGCCTGCACCGGAGGTGACCACATGGTGTGGGAGACCTCTCCTGACCCGCCCGCTGCTCCCGCTGCTCCCCTCAGCAGTGTACTTTGACATTCGGCCTGTTCTGCTCCCCACTCTGTCTCTGGTGAAGCCTCTCACCGCCCCTGAGCCTCTGGCCTGTACCCCAGTTCTGTATGCACAAATAAATAAATCTTTAAAAAAAAAAAAAAACAAGTATTACAATCATCCATTTACACGCATGGATAACGATCCATTGTTTGGTAACAATATTATTAATGTGTTGAAATCATAGCCCTAATTATTTCTCTCTATCTAATTATTGATTTTGCTAATTGGTATTCCCTGACCTCTAACCATTCAGAAAGGAACAATTTTAATGGAAAAGAAAAAAATGAACTTCTTACATGAAATTAGTAGTACATTTCTGCTGAGAGCAACTTTATTTTCCATGTAATAATTGTATAAACCTGTTATGCAAACACTACTGTAACATCCAAGCCTAAAGAGAATTATTATTTATAGAAAAACATCCTCCCCACTACATGAAATGCAACAAAGATCTGTAAATATTCAGGTGGTTTACAGCTGACCTAATCTGATTCCCTACAGCTATGGACAAAAATATGCAATGACAACATATGCTGAAATTTACAAGGAAGTTATATCTTTATAGACATAAACAGTCTTCAACTTTCTGACAAATGAGCAAACACTTTCCAAGGAGAGAAATGCATTCTCCACTGAATTGCTGCCTGTAAAAAGAAGATGTTATTTGTGGCATCTTTAGAAATACTGTGAATTGCCCACCTTTGACTCATTAATCCAGGAACAAATGTTAACATTTAAAACATTTTTCTGAAAATTAATCTCCAAAGCAGTTGACTTGGAATAGTACTAAGAACACGCTTAAAAGTTATGGGTTATCCCCCTGTACCTCAGCCCACACCCCAGTTCTTGTATGCATAAATAAATAAAAATAAATCTTAAAAAAATAGTTATTGCTTATGTTTTACTACTTTTCCTTTTTGTATAGTTTCATAGGTCACTGTTAAAAACACAAACTGGCTTTAAAATGCCCTGCTGGCACAAAATTCGGATGCTTGTTCCTACTCTTGCTCTGTGGTTGACTTAAATGTCTTGGCTCTATTTTAAAGAGATGTTAAGGCTTTTTTTTTTTTTTTTTTAACTTATGCATACAAGAACTAAAGTGTAGTCCAGAGGTGCAGGGGTTGAAAGGATTCACCAGAGAGAATGAGGAGAACAGGCAGATCTATTGAGATACTGCTGAAGAGAGCAGTAGGTGACGTAGATGACACAGGAGACGTCTGCTGTGCTGTGCCATGTGTGTTATCTCCCTGCCTAGGGATTCAACTCATGCCACAGTGGCTGGTGATAGCATGATAGTGCTGAGACTTTTTTTCCCTGCACCACCAGGGAGGCCCAGTGTTTTCAAGTCTTTCTTACCAGACACTCAGCAGGAAATTAATGTTCTGTTGTAAAGCCTAAGGCAACTGTTAAATGAGGTCCTTTCTGTGCTCTCCAGATCAGCTTGTTGCAAAATTTAAAGTGCACCAGTGAACTAGGAAGCTCCACTGAGCAAATGCATGTTCCTAAACACCACCCCAAAGAGGTTTTGTGTTGCTAAAAGAGTCCCCTGGTGATTCAGACAGTGATCAAAGCAACCTGAACAAAGGGGTATTTCTAGTAGGACAGGTCACCCACACACACTTCCTCTCCAGTTTCCAACTCCAATTTTTCTCTCTCTCCTGGCCAGTTTTTAATAGAGCAGCTGGCTCCAGGGGACATTTTAGGCTTCCTAAGAGTTACTATAGGCAGAGATGAATCAGGTTTCTTCCTTGAGGGCAAGTAACATCTGAATACAATTTGAAGCCAATGGCAGAGACCAGTAAATACCTTTGGGATTGGCCATAGCCTCCCCTGGTCTCCCTGACCCCATGGAGTCAAGAAAAAACTGAATTGGAGGGGCAAATGTCATCCTACTCCTGACTCAGGGAGAAGCAGAAAGGATCACTCCCTCCCAAATGCAGCCTTCCCAGGTAGAGCATGACTTGACTGTATGGCTCTCAGTGCTGCCTCCAGCTCAGTTCTCCATCACTGGCCAGGGGCCCAGGAAACCAGAAAAATCTCAAACAGCATAGATATCTGACAAAAAAAATAAGATGCTGTGCTTGAAAATGAGTTAAAGGGTAAATGTGTCTTATATACATTTACCACCACAAAAATAAAATCACTCCGTGAAGGGACACCTTAAATAACAAATAAAGCTAAGTAATATAATTGAGAGTCACGTTCTTACACCAGACTTTCTGAAACTTAGAAATATGATTTTCCTGGCATTAAGACTGAAGCGATGGGATTGAATAAGAGGATAGTTACTGCTTAAATTCAAATAGCATAGAAGAATGATCACAAGTAGAAAGTAAAAGAGAAGGAAAATAAATCCACAGGAAAAGATAAACAACATGAAATACCAGTCCAGGAGACCTTAACTAACTTGAGATATACCCCATCTAAGAAGGTACAGGAAACCTGGAGATGATGAGAGATGATTCAATCAGTAATCGAAAAAATTGTCTGAACTGGAAAAAAAAGCCAAATTTGCAATTTTGAGGAAGTAAGAATAGAAAAAAAAAGGATATTCATTACAAAATAAAGAATACATTATCTAAGACACTTCCAGACAGAAAATGTTACTTAGGAGGGAAGGGCACCAGAGGGGATGAAGGGAATCAGCCTACATGCAGGGAAGCTGTGAGAGAGTGACCCTGTGTGTCGTGGGGGACACCGAGGGATGGCCAGCACCCAGACAGCCTCGCAGTTTACCCCTGCAACTTCCAGAAGAGGCACCCTTCACAGAGCAGGGAAGGGGAGAAACTGATTTCTGCCAGGTTCATTTTTTTTTTCATACCAGCCTACTAGGAAAAAGACATTCAGTGGAAGGATTCAAGGTTTCCAACAAATCAGAGAGGAAATGGAGGTAGAGTGAGGACCGCAGGGATAAGGGAAAAGTGTGTGAAGCAAAAAATTGCTATTGCCAAAGAGTTATGATATGCTCTCTAATTTATTAATGCATTCCCTAATTGCAGCTAGTGTATGCAGTTGCAGTCATAGGCAGCTAGGCAAAAGACATACATATCTACACACATGTATACATATATTACTAACTACTGCTAAATGCGGGATGGATGACATTAATGTTAATAAGGATTCTTTGAAGGGAATGTTGTATGGAATACTAAATATCAGATGAGTGGAAAAGTAGAAACTTTTCAAGAAATAAAACTGCCAATTTGTTGATCAATATTGGAAAAAAATAATTTAAGAAACCACCAAACATAATATTTAGGTAAACCAACTCCATATGGTATGCATGCTAAAAGTATAATTTTTAAGTTTCAAAAGGGGATTTTTTTTTTAATTTTGAGATAGGAACATATATACTTAGCAAGACAAAGCAATAACTGAAATAAAAATAAATACTATATAGTATATGAAATCTGGAATGAAGCCGCCAAGATTACTTCGAAGAAAATCAATGTGTAATACCTACAATAAGAATGTCTTTCTAAAACTTGCAGGTATAAGAAATGTAAAAGAACAATACACATAAAAAGATATTCATCATTGTTGAAAAATTAGATTAAATCATGATAAGATAGGGATTTTTTTATATAAATAACCATTTTATTAGCAAAAAATAGAATTTCTAAAAATACATGTAAGTTCAAACCCAAAGGATATTTCCAACATTTCCTATCCAACATCTGCAGACTATAGCCCACTTGGGAAATGTCTCACATTTTCTAAAATATGACCTATGCAACTGACCAGCATCTACATTCCTCCAAATATACTTATGGCACTGTTACACATAGCCCTGTTCTGTTCTGAATAAATGAATAAATAAGCCCATGAGAAACTATTATATAAGTATGAGATATTTATCAGAATCCCCATGAATATTTGCACAGTGCTTTTCACAATTTCAAAATACTTGAAATAACTCCTAACATCCATTATTAAATGATAAGATTACTAGGGCCTCCCTGATGGTGCAGGGGTTAAAGTCTCAGCACTATCAAGCTATCACCAGCCAAGGAGGTGATTATTAAATCATACAGTAGGACATTGTGCACTTCAAAACATACACAACAATATAGAAAAATCTTAGTAAATGAATGTTAAGTGAAAATGATAATTTTCAAAAGTATGATATTTTGTATTTTTATAGCAGCTGAAAAAGGGAATGTCTTTTGGCAGAAGCAAAGGGGTGGGATAGTATGGTACTGAATGTAGGGTACTTGCTAGGTCATCCTAGCTTCTGCATGTCTCATAGATGCTTATTATAACCTTAAATACAAGTAAGCACACAGACAACATAAGCGAGCCAATTCAACATTTTAAAACCCTAAAATGTTTACAGAAAAGTAATTCATTTAACATTTTTTAGCATCTCAGTTAATCCCAACAGTAATATGTTTGCTTTGTGATACTCATTTGACATCCATTATATACCCACTAATGCGCAAAGGAGCTTTAATTCATGTAACAACCATTTAAGAAGTACCACTGTGAAATGAAGCCCAACTATAGCACTCCCTACATTTTAAAACCTCTGATGTCTCTCTTCACTCTGTTTGCAGATTAGTCATTTATACTTGCAGTGCCTTAGAGCACCTGCCAGAAAATATTCTTATTGCTCTTCACATTGACTCAAAACCCCTCTAGCTGCAGAAACATTCTCTCCTATTTGCCTGGGAAGCACCTGGTAGCACTGCAGGTTTAAATCAGGTGCTACAGCATTTATGCAACTTCTGGTCCCATAGTCTGTACAGCTCTCCTCTCTGCCCTACTGTAAACTTTTGGTCAGAAGACAATGAAAGGTATGAAATTATTTATGAGCAAATACTTAACCAATGCTTGTTAGTGTTGGGCATTGTCTAGGTAAAATGTAGTATTAGCTCAAATAGTCTCAGCTATTGTATTTGCTTTCTATTTCCTCCCACTAGACTAGTTCCAGGAACTAAATCTGAGTCTGAAATGGGTACAATAAAATAAACAAAGGATATACCATGTAAGAATAGAGTTGGGGAGAAAAAGAACCACAACGAGATCAAGTATATGTTGTATTTAGAAGGAAACATTAGTGCCAAGCAAAAGAGTTGTGGTTGAATTAGCTTGGCTTAATAGAGAGAATTGGGAAGCCAGAAGAAAAGCAGTGAATTTCAAAGATAAATTCCTAATGAGGACAGGCACACCAGTCAAGAAAGAGACCATCCCTCTCTCCCAGTAACTTTTACAACAAATGCGAATGGTAAATGACTCAGAAAAGGAAGGTGAATTTCCATCCACATAGAAGATCGCTACAGCATCTTACTTTTTCTCTTAAAACAATGACTCTAGTAGAATAAAGATGAACAAAGTGGAAATGTTATTTTTTTTCTGTTTAGTTTTTAATTTAAGATTTGAAAAGGGATATATCACCATCTATGATGGGATACAAACTACAGTCCATGCTAGGCAGGATTATATCTGTCAGATGAGAAAATAAAGCACAAAACTTCCTCTGACTCCTCAGTTTTATACCTTAGATAACATATAAAAAGAGAGCAAATATCCTCCTTTAAAAAAAATTACTCTTAGAAATAGAGGAAAATGTTAAAATTGTTCTAATTTTTACCCTCAAAATAATTTTGTAGTACATTACTTTTATGAACAATAAATACTCTGAGAGTAAAACAAGTGCTTCCAGATAAAAATATATTTACCAAATTAATAATGCAGTAAAGGAAATGAAGTTCAACTGAAAGTGGCATCAGGGAAATAAACACCATGTGAAGAAATTCTCAACTCCCTTACAAGAAAAGGATGAAGAAATGAAGATGGAAGTGAAGGAGGGAATGAAAAAGATGCTGGTCACAGGTGAGTGACAAGCAGTGCATACATACATACATAATATATATTTTATTTGATGTAGTCGATATATAAATTGAGATTTAAAATCAATAGAAAGTAGATCCCATTTCAAAAATAATAAAAATTAGAGTAGAATTAATGATCGTAGGGCCTTTGCTGGCGGAGCAACAGGTTAGAGTGCAGCACTCTGAAGCTCTCTGCAGCCGCTGCAGCCCAACTTCAATCCCCGGCCAGGGAGGTGACCCACATGGCACAGCAGACTGCTCCTAAGCCACCTGCTGCTCTTCTGGGCAGTATATTTCGGCTGATTTGCATGTTCTGTTTCCCACTCTGTCTCTGGTGAATCCTCTCATCCCCACACCTCTGGCTTGCACCCCAGCTCTTGTATGCATAAATAAATCTTCACTTATTTAAAACTCAGATATTTCTTTGTAGCAAGGGACAACTTCCAGTGAACAGAGGCTTCTGTAACTATTTAACAGGGTCTCATGTAGGACTAGTTATATGTTCTGCAACCACCCCAGGCAGGGAGGTTCACTGTCAGATCAGGCAGCTTGAAAAAGAAACTCGGAGCCCATGGCATCATCCCACAGTTAGGGGAGACAAGCCAGCAGGGAGACAGCAGCTCGGGCCCCTTGTGAGTCCCTACGGATTTCTTTCTTCCCATTAAAGCTTGTAGTCAAGTGGGACCTAATCTTTGCACATCTCAAAAACAGGTCTGGTGGCACTGACAGAGAGGCCAGGGAGCCCAGGGACACATGGAGAGGTAAGCTTAACTCATCTGCTTTAAGCATCTACCATGAGACAGGTTCTGAAAGAACAGAAACTTCTCAAAGTTTACCTTTAAGAACACAGACCTTGAAAAGTCAGAACACACGTAAATTTGAAGTTCTTGAGTGTCTCAGAACAATTACTATTCATAATCTATGCTGCCAAAAGCTTGAAGGAAAAAAATTCTTACCTGAAAAAGTAAGTTTCAGTGCTCTCATAGTGTCCAGGTGTAAGTTGGAGGGGAGGGAAGTTAACAGCCAAAGGCCTCACCATAAACAAGCCCATGGCCAATGCTACAAATAGGACAGGCAAAAGCAGGTCCGAGAGAGTGCTTTTCCAGGCACGGAGAGTGCGGCGAAACTTCTTCATCAGGAGGGCAGTCATCTGGGCCAGAAGCAGCTGGCCCCCCTGTGCCAGTGGGGTCCTTGCTGAAGTGGCATCTGCAGGGCACAGAAAGAGGCACCCTGAGTCTACAAGTACCCTGGCTCTGTGGATTCCCTTCTATTAATTTATGCATGATCCTGCGGTGACTTTTAGCACAGAAATACCATACGTTTTGACTCAGCACACTATGGACACTGTAGAAGGTTGCATATAACAGAATGTCTTAGGGTATCAATCCAAGGACAGAGTTCCTCTGTGGATGCCTTCTGACCTTCTAAAGGGAGTAAGACAAACATAAAAGGGCAAATGTGTATTTTTTCCTGCATAAATAAAACTCACTACATTAGCATGAGTTCTGAACATCAAAGACAAGAGAAGATATTCCGATATCCTCAAGTGCATAGAGATGAGGGCTGATGGGAGGAGAGAAAACGCAAGATTCTGACCAGAGGCAGGCCTCCTTCCACCCACCCCTTCTATTTTATTTTCCTCATTATTCCAACCATTCAAAGTCCTCTTGAGAAAGCTCCAAATTACAACCATAGGATTCAGGGGGCTCCGCATGTACTACACCTATCCAATTCCATCTGTCTTAAACCTTGCACCCCCTTTCCAAATCCAGGCCCCAAGGAACAGGGGCCTGGTGTGACCTCACCAAGGCAGCATCTCTGCAATATCCCCTTAGCTCAAGTCTCAGCCACCTGATTCTCCCTCCCTCGCATGGCAATAAGTCAACAGAAGGAAAGGTACAAGAGAATGCACCTGCATCAGCATCCTCTTGGTTGTCTAGCTCCATATTACACCATTAAATGGGGGCTCCAGAAAATTCCACCATAAACCTCCTGGGAAGGCCAAGCGGCAGGTGAAAGCACCTTGTAAATCCAGTGTGAGGCTGAGGGCAGAGGCAAAGAGACACAGACAGATGAAAGGCTTATGCCCTCAATTCACATCTAATGGAACAAGAAGGGGAAAGAAATATTCCAAAATTGAAGAAAACAAAGTCATTTAATACAGGAGGAGATGATCAGGAAAGTACAGTTTCCATGCATTTCAACCCCAACAGGAAAAAAAAAAAAAAAAAAAGGGCAGGAATATCCTAAAAGAACCTGCTGGTGCTTGATAATGAACTCTCCTGCTTAGAAACTAAATTAGTAGCTAAGTGTGTATAGTCAGATATAGATAAGCTGACTATGCCAA
>NW_004567105.1:39801131-39830381 GCF_000260355.1 Condylura cristata
CAGTTCTGTACGAATAAATAAATCTTTAAAAAAAAAAAAAGAACAAATTTAAGTAACAAAGGAAAGAAAATAAACTATACTATTTTGAAAGATAAATCACTTGTAATAGCATTAAGAACAGAGCTGTAAATGTGTGTTTGATTATAAAAATACCAGTCTGAAATAATTCCTTAATTTGTCAAATGTTTTCTGAATACATGGCTTGTAGCAAGCGATGGGTTATTTGGTTTGGTTTCTATCTTCAAAAAAGACATAATATTAGATCAAATCAGGGCAGAAAGAGCACAAAGCCCTAAGGAGATGGTTCACAGGTGAATTGGCAGTGGGGATTTTACAAGGATTACACCTGAGAAGAGAAAGCACACATTGTACAAAAATGAACAGTGATGTAAAAAGATAAAGAGAACAATAATTCAAAAAAAAAAGACATAACATAAGGGTTACATATAAATATCAGTGTTGAAAGGAGGGCAGAGCTCAAAAGTCTAGTACCAAGCTGGAAGTAGGGAAATTTAAGAGAAAATGAGGAAACAGTGAGGGACTTCTGTGCAGGGTCCTTCTAACCCAATAGGGGTCTATGGGCAGCCAGGAAAACTTGAAAGTGTAAAGACAAAATATGAGACATAGAAAACTTATTTTGTGAACAACTGTGTGATAATGCATATGTGGTATTATGTGCAAAAATAGGTATTATGTTGACTTCTAGCCATAGAAAATGCTTGATAGACAGACTCAAGTCTATGGGGAAAAGTGTTTTGAATATTAAAAAAATAAATTTTCTCTACCTTTCCATATGTGTTAATTGGACATAAATGGTAAAATAAAGGACTAACATAGTTTATCAAATATTTATTGTTAAACTCACAAAAGTATTCACTGAATAATTTAACAAATATAATTAAAATGCTAGACCTAATTGTTATGGATTATCTATTTGACTTATGAGTGCAATTATATTCAAGGGTTCTAGCTACATTCATAATTACACATTCCCATTAATCTTGACCATCCAATTGTTTAGGCAACATATTTAAACTTTTCTTATTTTCTTCTGGTCTGGTGGCTTCATTATTAAGACATTAACACCTAGAGAGGAAAAATGTAAAGTGTCAAGGAACTCAGTAAACACAGCAGAATGTGATCTCCACATTACTGTGTCCATCCATGTGTTTTTAATTTTTTTAATAATCATTATAAATGTAATAACTTCAAGTTGACTTTAAAAGAACAAAAGTAAAAAGGATAAACAGCATGTGTTTTGTATGCAGCTTATAAAAAAACTACAAAATAGCCAATATATGACTGTGATAGAAAGCACAATACAATTTTCAGTTTATCAATATGGCAATGCCTAAAGTTAGCAAAAGTTTAAAGGGTCATCTTATACAGTGTGGCTGGGGGAAAGATCTACAAAGTCTTTCTTTGGAAAACAAACATGAGCTATATTTGATCAGAAATTTCCAGTCAGAGCTATATTATCTAAAAAGTAGAATTTCATCAATTATATCAAATAAGGTGGATTGTTACATCTTATAGAAAGTAGTAGCAAAACTTGAATGTCTGAGATGTAGGGATTACTTGAAGAAGGTACAATATAATCATATAATCTGCTTACATAACTATATAAATAAATGCTCACTGATGTGGCAAATCTATATAATATTTAAGTGAATGATACAGTTTAATATAAAACAACATGTATTAACCAAAAACAATGAAGAAGACTAAAACAATTTTAGGAAATACTCATACCAGAGGATAAAAGTACAGAGGAAATGATTTCAGAATAGAAGACAAAAATGTAAAAATAAGTGGGTAAAAAAAAAAAAAAAAAAACAGAAATAAGGTACAGAAAAAGTGAAGAAATGTGATAGGACTACATTAGAAGAAACAAGAAACAGAAGGATAATAGGAATCCCTGAAGGTAAAGAAGAAAAAGGTGCAGAGATCCTTTCCAAAACACAGAATAGTAGAGTACTCTCCAAGTCTCAAGAAAGAATTAATAATCGTGTCCAAGTAACAGACAGGAAATATCTAAATGTAAAACCCAAATATCTAAAAAAAAAAAAAAAACAACCCAAATATCTAAATGTAAAACCTCTGACACAAGACATAGAATTAAGTTATCAAAAATGAATGATTAAAAAATGTTAAAAGCTACTAAATAACAAAAACACATTTGACATACAAAGCCATTAGACTGCAAAGAAACATCTAAAGGGCCTTTTTGAACCTGTGTTGTCCCCAAATTTCTAATGGTGACTGCACCTGAGGGAAGAAATCCTTTATTGTGAAAAAATAAACAAGGATGCAAATTAATTTTAAAGATTATAGAATAGATTCTTCTGTTATTCTAGTCTAATTCTTATATTTCTTGAGTGAATTATTACAAAAACCTCCTATTCAGCTTTTCCTGTTACTTTTATTGTGACAACAATGAATTACAATTGATAATTTGGTTGTACATGTTCACACTGTATCAGATATAGGTCATTAAAAAACACTTCAAATGGATAATGAGGAAAATCATACTAAGTATATATTCTTCTCCACCCCCATTTTGATGTTTGCTCTGGCCCTACTCTCTGGGTCTCTTCTGATCACATCTGGGAGGCAGGCTGTACAGTGGAGAAGATTTTGTGTGCTGCTATTAAGATGCAGATCTGTGTCTGAAGGCTACTCAAACAATTCCTTTAGGAAAAAGGCATATTTGTGATAGCACTAGGAGTCCTTAAAATGGCATTTGGCACAAAGTAAGAATCTATCTACATAGGGAAGGAAGAAACCCTCCCTCCTACCAGAGAAGTCCTGGTCTTGGATCCTATGACCTCCTCTTACTGATCATTCATCTCCACATCTGTCTTCATGTGCAGAGAAGCCCTTGCAACCATAAAAGACTGAACTCAATTGATCTTGAGATCTGAGGAGATCTCAGCACACATTGAGTCATAGGACAAGCAGAGAGCTCCTAGGGTCAGCAAGGAATAGGAAAAGCCTCAGAGGGGTAAGGAAGGTTCCAGAGATAAGGGTAACAAATTCCACAGGGGTCTAATCAAACACCCCATGACTAGGAGCAACAGGAAATTCAGAACAAGGATGCTAAAGAAAAGGGACTCTAAGATAAGGGCAGGGACACAGAGAGTTAGTTCTGGACACAGAAGTATTAAAGCAGGTGAGTGAGACCACCAAGAACCAAACACAGAGAGACTGATGGGGCTTTAGAATAAGGAAAAGGTCTATATGCTCAGAGACACAACTCCACTTCCACCCTTTCCTGGCCTGGTTCTACTGGCCTGGGAGTCCTACTTTATTTCTGTTCTTTCTCTAAACAAATTGCCTCTTTTCACTTGTTTGCCTGAGCACCAGAGAAGTTCCTGCTGTGGCTTTGTGAGACACCAACCAATGGTGGCCTAGTGGCTGGATTCAGTGCTGCCCCTGCAGCCTGGAGCCATTCCTGGGATGGTATCACAACCTGGCACTGAGAGACCCTCCTTGTTTCATGAGTGATTAAATGGATGACTACTGATCAAACACACTGTATCCTTCTCTAATTCTCTCTCTACTCAGCCCTCTCTCTGAAGCCCATTCTTACATCCCTATTCAGAAAATACATCCATCATATCTTTAGTTCCTTCCCACTCAGCTTTGACAAGCATACCTCCCAGACTACACTCAACAGCAGTCTTCACACCTCTATCAGTGGCTCCATTTCTATCTGACTTTCAAGCATAGTGTAAACAAGAAATTTTAAGTAGATGACAAAGCAAAGCCCTGATATTTCTCCTCTGATCTTAAGATAGATGGATACTGCTACTCAGGTATTCCAAGGCATCTCTACTCCTTAGGTGGGAGGAAATGAGGTTTCCAGTGTTGGGGTGGGTGGAATTAAAATTAAGGTAACCATTTCAAGATGCCCTGATCAAGTCTACTAAATTCTGGCAAGGAAGTGAATGTGGCAGAGGATTGAGGAAGTCCTCGGGGCATGTTTATCTTTGCTTCCTGAAGATAAATATGTTAGCAAAGATTGCCCAGAGCTATTCCTGTCTGAATGATCCAACTTGTTCCATCATTACCTCTGAGGCAATGACTACACTTAAGATGAGTAAAGCATATTCTTGTCAAATATTTCATACGCAGAAGAGATTCCAGTTCAGGAAATGAGAATTAGAGCTATTCATCACCAACCTTTGAGCTTTATTTGGCAGCACAGATCTGGGGCTACAGGAACCATAGTTCACATACACTGATTTCCCACAGTCTCTAACAGAAGCTGCTGCCTTTTTGGCACCTGCCACCAGCATTTATCCTGCCCAAGTCTATTTCAGTTCCATTTTTATTTTGGCAGACTGTTTTCTGCAAAGTACCCTGCTGACAGTGCTCTGCTGATTTTAGCTAACATGGAAAACAAACCTTCTTTGGTAAGTGTGAATGGCAGCAGTCAGGCCTCCCCTCCCCCCACCACCTTGCTTGTAGTTTGTGAAGTTGGAGGAAATGTGGTCTAAGGAGACAAGACGGCATTTTAGGTCTCACACCTTGATGAAACCTGGGAGACACACACAGAATTTGGAATAGCTCTTTGAAGAGGCAGAGCACATGGGCTCCCAGCACAGGAAGGACTGTGCAAACAGGTTTGCCTTAAAAGCAAATGACAAGCTGCAGACATCTCAAATTATTCACTGTCAGAATTGCTTTCGATCATCACAAGAAGTAGCAATTAGAAATGAGATATAGAGGATTAAATTATGGGAGAAAAAAAGAAGAATTTTAGGTTAAGAGGTACTAACAAATGATAATGCTGAAAATTTAAGTGCAATCTCAATTCTCACATGGAGAGTAGATAAAGATCCTTGAAAGAGAAGGGAGAGTTGGAGGGGGCTGATCCAGCCACTGCAAAATCTTATAAAGAGAAAACAACTGTTTCCAAGCTTCATTCTGTATTACATGAAACTCTGAGTTTAAAGAGAATCTAATGGAATATTTTCATAGCATAACCACAGACCACCTAAATCAAAGAAATTGTATTTAAAAAAAAAAAATGTCTGAGGCATCAGCATTAAAAGTTACAGAAGTCAGGACCCCATTGGTTGGTGAAGTGTTAAGTCTCAGTGCTAGCAAGGTATCACCAGCCACTGCAATATGAGTTTGATCCCCAGCCAGGAAGGTGACACACATGGCACAGCAGGCCTCTCCTGTTTCACCCACTGCTCCCCTCAGCAGTGTATTTCCGTAGAAATTAGTGCTGGTGATCATTTGTATGTTATCTCCAAACAAATGTCTATTAGAGTCCTTAATTAGTGATTTTAATATTGAATACTATATATCTTTATATTTTTGAGATCAGTTTCTTCTAAGATGTAGGGTTTATGAATATTTTCTCCTATTCTGAAGACTGTCTCTTCCTTCTAGTCTGCCCTTTGCAGTAACAAGCTTTTAGTGAGGCCGTGGAGAAACTGTAACCTTTACACACTGTTGGTGGGTTATAAAATGCTTCAGCTGGGGCCCTCCGTGGTAGCGCAACAGGTTAAAGCAAAGCACTAAGAAGCTTAAGCCACTTCCACATGACCAGGAGGAGATCCACATGGCCAGGTAGACCTCTCCTGACCCACCCGCTGTTCCCTTCAGCAGTGTACTTCGTTGATCTGCCTGTTCTGCTCCCCACTCTGTCTCTGATGAATCTTCTCACCCTCCACATCTCTGACCTGTGCCCAGTTCTGTATGAATAAATAAAATAAATTTAAAAAAAAGAAATTGCTTCAGCCACTTTAAAAAAATGTACAGATATTCCTCAAAAAAACTAATAGAGCTACTGTATGATCCATCATTCCCATTTCTGAACATAAATATATAGTGTAATATTATTCAGCAATATAAAAGGAAGGAAAACCTGCCATTTCAATACCATGAATGAACCGGGAGGATGGTATACTAAGCAGAATAAGTCATTTACAAAAGTACAAAAGATGTTTGAGGACCACTTTTGTAAAGAATCAGAACTGTCATACTCACAGAACCAGAGAGTGAAAGGTGGGTGTCAGGGTGGGGTCAGGGCACCCAGGAAGTGTGCTGAGTGGGTGTAAAGTTTCACATATGGTGAACGGAGGAAGAAAGTTTAAATATCTGCTATATAATATTTAACTATTTTCAAAGTACTTTGCTGTGCACACACAAAAAATATTGTTAAAATAGGAGAGCTTGTGTTATGTGCTCTTAGCACAAGAAAAGAGAGCAGGGCAAGACATTTTGGATTTGATGAGTTATTTAATCCCTTGATAGTGATGCTGTCACAGGTTATAGATACATTCAAACTCACTGCATTGTATACCTTAAATATATGCAGTTTTTCACATGCCAATTATACAACAAATAAAACACTTGCAAACAGCACAGAGGTGATTTTTAAACTTTCTTTTAAAAGTTTTCAATGTGATATGTTACACAATAGAATATTATTCAGCTATTAAAAAAAAAAAAGATGATGAAACCTTGCCATTTATCATGGCCTGCATGGAACTGAAAGGGATTATGCTAAACTAAATAAGTCAGACAGGGAAAAAGACCAATATCACGTGATTTCATTCATATGTGAAATACAGAGAAAGTAAAGGAAGCTTAAAAACAAAGCAACCCTTGGGATCTGACTGCAGGACTCCTGCTAGTAAAAGGGGAGGGAAGAAGGGAGCAGGGACCAAAATGAGAAGGGGGGCCTCAAAGGATTCTGGTGAAAAGTTATTGATGTGTTGGTGATAATGTGGTGTGACAGCATACATTTGAAGAGATGTGAACCCATAAATACTAAAATATATGCAGTGTTGTAAAACAACATCAGCTCAATAAAAATTATTCAAAAATCTCTTAAAACTATATCATGCTATTTCATGTTTGACACAGCAACTAGGACCGTGTTATATCAGAGTACTGGCACTCTGACCCTATTCTTGTGATGGATGGCACAAGGCATATGACCTGCTCTTGCAAAGACGAGATGTGTGCAGTGACATCTGGACCCTGAAGACCCAGAGATGAATGGAGGAAGGCCAAATGGCCCCCAGCTGCTTTCAACCGCAGAGTCACAGATGCACCTGCTTATCCTAATCAATAAATATGCATTGTGTCTGTTATGAAAAGAAGATGTATTAGATGCTAGGACTTTAACAACATATATGACAGCTAGAGGCTCTGCCCTTTTGAACTTAGAAATTTAAAGTAAACACAGGTGTTAAGGAAATGCAATTAACTATTCAAATCAAATCTGTCTCTCATACTCTGAAAGTTAAGAGCGTCCCAAGAGCACTTATAAGGAGGAAGGTGACTTGGTACTGGCAGTTGAAGACCTCTCTAAAGAAGGGTCATGTTGAGCAACCCGCCCGAGGTGGGTAGCTTCACTGGGTTCTCTGGCAGACAGGCAGAGGGATCTTGGAGCCCTGGGTAGATTTTACAGGACTTTAATGCTGAAAATGAAAACCAGCTGGCAGGAAAAGAGCAACTGAAGCCTCCTACCCCTAGAGCGCAGCCTATCCCGTCTATGCCCAGCATATGCACCTACACGTATGCACACCATGCTCCCTGGGCCCTCACGTCTCATAATCCCAGGAGAGCAAGACCACAGGTGGCCATTGAAAGGCCACCCAGGGCCCCAGAGTGGCAAAAGGATCTGGTGGTATCAAGATGAGAGCTGTTGAGCAGGATGTTGCCCCAGGTAGCCACTCAGATAAAGATCAAAGACCCTGAACAAACAACTACCACTGACCAAAAGAGCAGCATGACTCACTGTGCCCTTCCCCGACCAGACCCGACAGAGAGGGGCATATAAAAGACCCCTAGCCTGTACACTGTGCGTGCCTCCCCAGGTCCCTGCTGGGGGCTTGCAGACCTGGAGCTCCCAGGAGTACAATAAAGCCTTCCTCTGTCTTGCTTCTGTCTCCTTGCATTATTCTATCTGCGGGGGTCCTTACAGCCATCATGGCTTGAGGGCGTAAAAATGCCTCATTTACCCTACAACACACTTAAACCAGAGCAAGAGTTAGCTCAGAGAAAAAAGAAACGGAGATTGGAACAGGGAATATTTTTCTGTGGAGAATGTTCCAGGGCAGTATGAAACTTGATCAAGAAGCTGAGAGGAATCCAGTGGCACTGCAGCTCACAGAAGTGGAGGAGGACAGGACTCAAACCATGTGTCACCAAGGGTTCATGGGAGCAGTTGGAATCCAGAACATGGAAACTGATTCATTATTTTTAAGTGACTGTGAGCATGTTTTGAGAATTGTGATGGACACTTATTTTTTTGATTATGGAGAATGAATGTGACGGAGGCTAAAAGTAGAACATTTGGAGAGAGGGCAGCACAAGACCAGAAACTGGCTCAAGCAAGGCCAGAAGCTGGAGATAGTGATAAAGATGATTAATATTGTTGTTAAAAAGTTATGTAGAAAACAAAAGTGTCTGGCAGGCAGACTGAGGTGCATATCAGGTGAAGGGATGGAGATTAGGCCATTAAAGAAGAATCACTGGTCAAACCAAATATAGAAAAATCCTTAGTCACCAACCGTAGAAATAATTAAACAGCAGTTATCAGTCCTAGAAGAATGAACCCCTCCCAAAGACAACAAAGACAAGACTTTGTCTTGCACTGGCACACCTCTCTTAACAAAATGTCCCATACAGGGGCAGTTCTTTCTGGTCTGTGCAAGAATCCTTTACTTCCCTTCTCTTTTTATAATAAATGTGTCCTTATAAATATAATTGAGTATCTTTGCCTTATGGGAAACTCACCACTTGCTACTGAAAGGGGAGCTATGATGAAACTTCTCTCAGAGGTAACACAAGGACCCCATTCTCTGAACCCAACAATCTCTCAAAACTGACATCAAATGAATAGATTTAGGAATGACTGCCGATGGAGCATGAGGGGAGGGAAAGTGTAGAGCTGAAAATCACTAATTTTACTAGAAACTGTTGAGATTAAAGTATCTGGTGGACTCCTGGGAAGGGTACTGAGGAGGAAGTCACACCCAGAGAAGTGAACTAAGTTGACTCCAGATTCAGAAGCATCAGCTTCAGAGCCCAGGGAGCCTCAGGAACAGGACAACGTTGCCATTTGAAGAGTGTGGAGCGAGAAAGAAGGCTCAGGGCTGGCTGAGTTTGATGGACCTCTGACAGTTGAAGGTTAGGTTAAGGGAAAGGAAAGCAGAAAGGACTGAGAAAATGTGATGCCCTAGATTCTGAAGAATTTAAGTTTTTCCCACAAAATGGGGGTTGGATACTGCACAGAGATAAAGGTGATGTCCTTTGAAAGGAGTGGCATCATAATGGCCAACAATGAAATGAAATAAGAGTGAGGCTTTGAATGAAATGATTAGAGAACAAGACTTACATGATTACACTGAGGCACAAGTGAGGGATAAGAAAACAGAGTACTTGACAAGGTATTTCAGAAAGAGCTTTGATTGTGAAAGGGAGAATGGGTGGGGGAGGGATCTGGAAAGTGCTTTGGAAAGGTTTATTCATGCCACTTTGCTTTTTCCAGCCAGTTCCATAAGCACACCAAAGCCCTCCTGGGAAGAATCCATGTGATAGAAATTGGAAAAAAGAGTAAAGTATTGTTGCTTAGAAGGTGGAAAAGATGCATCATAGGGAGAAAAACTGATCTCTCCTAAAGCAGAAGGAAATGGTGGTAAAGAGGGGAGAATGTTCTAACTTTGGATATGGGAGAGTATGCAAGTTTTCTGTAGAATGCAAGAAGGGGTTCCTCTGAGGAGCTGAGATGAAGGGGTTAGTGCTGTGAGACGTGGGCACAATTGAAACAGACCTCACAGCCAATAGAAGAGGCAAGGCTGTGGAATGGCTGGATTTCTGGGCAGCACTGAAAATCTGTTCCTGAAAATCTACTATACAGACTACAAACACTAAATGGTTAAAATGCTATTGGAAGAAAAGGAAACCCATACAAAAAATGTGACATTCTGGTCAAAACTTTAAATGAAGTATGTATTAAGTTTTGGGGAAATATGGGGGATAGGAGACCCACACAGAGGAGCGTTGTGGCAGGCAAGTGACCATGTGGGGCTAGCTTTGATGCAGGGTGGCAGCAACAGGATATCACATCTAAGACACTGGGGCTTGTGAACCTGCAAGTCAAGCAGCTGATTTGTGCACAGTAAGGAAATGACTTGCTCAGTTGCATTCATTTGCAAGGGCTCACATTGCAAATTTCCACAGACGGATGGATTACATAACAGAAATGTATCTTCTCACAGTTCTAAAGGATGCAAATCTAATACCAAGGTTTCCTCTGAGCCTCTCTCCTTGGGTTGAAGATTACCAGCTTCTCCCTGTCCTCTGATTGCCTTCCTTTCTGTGGACTTGCATCGCTGGTGGCTTTATATGTCCACTTTTTAAATACCCTCTTCTTGGAGGACTCTAGTCGCAGAAGATTAGGACTCACTTGTATGACCTCATTTGTTCATAAGGACTTTAAAAAAAAAAAATAACTACCACTTTTTTTTTTGGAGGGGGCATGGGGATACAATATATATCATAATATAAATGTTTATTGTACATAATACATCCATAATAGATACAAAATACAAAGAGAAAGCAGTTCCAGTTTTGTAATTCTAAATAGAATTCTCCTTTTATTATTACACAAAAGTACATTTCAAAGTGACCTGGAATATCATATAGAGATGTGCTAGAAATGCAAGATTAGGGTCCCATCCTAGAACTACTCAATCAGAAAATGCATGGTTGTTACTGAGGACTGTTTCTTAAATTTCCCAGATTACCATTCTGATGTGAGGTCACTAAATTGTTCAGGAAGTCAACTAAAGCTTCCAGCTATGTATATATATTTCAAGCTTTATAATATCAGGACTAGAAAGGACTGGGGGGAAAGTGAGAGAGAGAGAGAGAGAGAAAGGCTCAAGAGACAGAAATGGCAGCAGGGAGCCTCTGTGTCTACTTAGGAGTTTCTCATGGAACCTACTGAGGGTTTGAGCAATTCACATAACTGCTAAATTTCAGTCTCCTCACCCAAATAACACACAGGAAAGCCTATTTCGAACCTGGATCTGAGGACTTAGTGAAAAAAGTGCACAGAAGCTACTTAACATATATCTGGTACACTCCAGACAACTAATCAACAGCTTCTTGCTGAGGCCGAAGTGACTACACAGTGTGTGGCAGACAGAGGGCTGGCCAGCAGTTCCATCCGTTAGTTTTTAAATCTCATTTCTATGTAGTTATGGGGGCCCCTATGATCACAAAGTATACATTTGATTTTGCCTTTGTCAGTCTCTCAGAGAAAGGTTTTGTAAATGGGCACTCCAGAACTGACATTTCTCTAGTTTGGATAAGAACAACATCCAAAAACTGATTAAGGCATTTTGTCTAGAAGATATTCATAAAGATTCTCTACAAACACTTCACCTAGCAATTTGATAAAGTCTCATCTACTAAATAACATACATTTCACTTAGCTAGAGGCCTCATGCTGAACTTTATGGGAGGATTTTGGAGGATATAGTTGCAAGCAACCTAACACCAACTTTGTTTTAAAGCTTTCAAGACTTATTGCTCTTTGGGTGCATCAGTAAATTTCTAAGCCCATAATTGGAAATCTGAATGATGAATAAAAACTACATTTTTATATAATATTCTATAATAGTAATAAAACTACTACAATTTATCTTTCCTTAGGTCTCTTTCTTAAATTTAAAAATGACTACATTTTTTTACATAACATTACCTTTGTTGTACATATTTTGCTCTTAACATATTTACATGGATTTTTATAATGTTAGCCAAATTCAGAATGAAATTATCATTTTTCAAAACAGATGCACAGCCATCATGCAGAGGATGCACACAATCATTTCTCAATATAAATTATGCTAAATTTTCTATGATAAAATGTTTATGAAAACATATTTTCCTTAAATTTACTCTCACAAAAGAAAGTCATTAGCTTATGTATTTTGAATAAAATTAATGCTCAGAAATTAAACCTTTAAGCAAAATGTTAAAATGAAAAAGAGAAAAAAAATTGTGCCTAAAAACTAAAACACAGCCCCCCCCCCCCCTCGCCCCAGTGGCACAATGGGTTAAAGTACAGCACTGTGAAGCAATCCACAACCACTTCAGCACAAGTTCAATTCCCAATCAGGGAGGTGACCCACTTGGCGTGGCAGACCTCTCCTGACCAGCTGCTGTTACTCTCAGCCATGAATTTTGGGACATCTGCCTGTTCTGCTTCCCACTCTGTCCCCAGTGAATTCTCTCACCCTCCACACCTCTAGCCTGTACCCCAGTTCTTGTATGCATAAATAAATCTTAAAAAAAAGCACAGACAAATGAAACGTACAGTAGAGTGTCACTACATAGAAACTGCACAAGCATTAACTTTGATGGATCTAAGAGACTAAATAGATAGAGAAAACAACATAGACTCTTTACTACTGTATGATTCCATTTATATAAAGTAATACAACAGGCAGAATTATTCTAAAGTGATAGGGTTACCTTTGGAAGACGGAAGTCTGACTTGGTGAAGACATGAGGGTGTTAATGAGCTGCCGGAAATGTTCTATCTCTGGGTGGTGATTATACAAGTTGTACAGTCATAAGCTATGTCACTTGTGATAAGATGTATGCTGTTTATATTAGTACAAAAATGAACAACATTGTTACAAAACAGGAAATTCAAGTAGCTGGTAAAGATGAAAAGGGACTCAAACTCATCACATGGGAGTTCAAATTACATACTCTAATGCTGTTTAGGATAGGTCAAGTATTATGCCCAATGACTCATATCTCACAAAAGATTACAATACCTTTCCTTTGAATATGGGTGGGTTTTGAATAGGATGTCTCTCTCTCCTATCATTAGGCTATATTATCTATCAAAGGAGAAGGGATTGTACAAATATCAGTAAGATAGCTAGTCAGTTGCCTTTAAATTAATCAAAACATATTATCTTTCTCAGTTTGAAGAAGAAATCTGCAATGTTGTCAGATGGTTAAGAAAATAAGACTTGATGGTGGTAACTAAGAATTGATGGTGGTAGCTAATAATCAATCAACCAAAGAATGTGGTCCACAGCCCTAGAATCATAAGGAACTGAACTATGTCATCAATCTGAGTGAGCTTGTAGGAGAGACTTTATGATAGTTCTAGGTATGGAAGCAGTGCTAATGACATCTTATTTCAGTCTTGTAAGGTCCTGGGCAGAGAATGTATATATGTTTGTCCAGACTTCTGACCTACAAAAATTGCAGAATAGATAATAAATATCTTTAATCTGCTAAGTAGATGCTAATTTATTAACAGGATCAAACTAACTTTTCTATCTAGTCATGGAGAGAAGCTATAAGAGATACTGTAAATTTAGTAATAGCTTGAAATCTGGAAATGAGGAGAGGTTATAGTAATATTGAGGCACACGGTAGAGAAATTGAAAGATCCTCAGACAGATGGTTAAAAGAAGGGTAACCTGTAAAGTCATTGTCCCTGAGGATTAAAAAAGAAATGAGACAAATGTTATTAAAAACTGAAAGGGGGGGTACCCCTGTTATAGAGTGGTAGAAAATTAAAATTGTCTCTGGCAGTTATGTGGGAAACAAAATTTCTAAACAATAACGTTCAGTACTTAGTTAAGGAGTTTTCTGAACAAAGAACTAACTTTACTGCCTTGTTTCTTCATGAGGCTTATAGCAAACTGAAAAGTTAGAAAATAAGGGAAGAGAAGTTAGTTAAGTAAACAAACAGAAAGTGATGGTTATGAAAATTCTCAGCGATTTCTGATTCAAAAAGACACCTGCACCCTCATATTTATTGCTGTTTCATTTACAACAGGAAAGACATGGAAACAACCCAAATGCTCAAAGTAGATGACTGGATTAAAAAGATGTGATACATACACACAATGGAATATTACTTATCAAGAAAGATAAACTCGTGCCTTTTGCAGCAACATGGATGGAGCTGGAAGGGATCATGCCTAGTGAAATAAGCCAGAAAGAAAAAGAAAAAATACTGATGGTTTCACTCATAGCAGGAGCATAAAGGACCGGGGCAGGGGATAATAATAAGGAACAATATGCAAGAGACATTTTAGGGCAGTGGAGTGAGTAATGGGATCAAAAATGGGAGGGACTATGGTGATGGCATACAGGTAAATTGGTGATGGGAAGTTCCCAGGGACTACAACTGAGATGGAAAAAGGCACAAAATGATGTAAAAGTAAACTATAGTAGTTAAAAATAAAATTAGTGACTTGAGTTTGCTGTTGAAGGAGCAAAAAGTCAGAACATGGAGAAAAGGCTTAAGGTGCAACCATTAAAAATTTTGCTTAAACCTCAAAAAGATCAAAAGGTCAGAGTAGTCAATATCCAAAATTGCCCTTTGAAAAGAGTAAGGGTCTAGGGTAGCATCAGGAAGATGGCTGAATAAGAAGCTCTAGATTCATGTTCCTCCACAGAAATACCAAATAAATGACAATAAACTGGCTAAAATAATTTTACACAAAAGTTTAGAAATCAGTCAAGGATCAATAACAACCAAAACATCTCCCAGTCTAAAAACAAAACAAAATTTAAGCCCACATTCAAAATGGTAGCAAATCTTGTGGCAGTTTTATTACCCTTTTGTTCCTTTTTACCAGAAGAATGAAGTCACAAGCAAATAACCTCAATTCCTAGAGCCCCAGTTTGGAGAGGAAAACATTAGAGATCATGTGCAAAATTCTGATCTGGCTGAGCAATGCTCAAGGAGCAGGTAACTTTTCCACCAAATACTCACATGAGAAGAGTCGTATAGTTTGGATCTGGTGCTAGAAGCATGGGAAAGCAGTGGTGAATAGCACCCTACAAAAACTGCAGATACTAAAGTATAACTGGGGACAGAAAATGACAGGTAGGAAGAATTTGAAAGAATACCTAAGATCTTAAGAAGAAGCTGTAATGAAATTCTTTAGAAAAGTGCAACATTTAAAAGAAACCAGGAACAATAATAAGAAAAGCACACATATAGGCCCATACTGGATACATACTTAAAAGTAATTCAGAAGTCCATACTAAACCTTTATCTAGAGCTGATCTCAAGGCTCAGGGGATAACTAATTTAGGGAGGAAAAAAAAAGTGCAATCATTAATCTGCAGTAGGGAAAAGTGGCTATATACTTCAAAAGTTCAAAATTGAACAATTATATACACACATAAACACAGTGGGAAACATGGTTCATTTAAAGGACCAAAATAATATCAGAAACACTGTTTGAATAAACACACAAATTAGACCAACTAAAATTTTGAGAATAACTGTTACATACCCTCAGAGAGCTAAACTAAACACAACAGCTAAAAGGAAATTAGGAAAGCAGCATATAAAACAAATGAGACTATCGACAAGAGATAGAAATTATGTACTTAGAACTAAATATATACTTTGTAACTGAAAAATACAGTAATTGAGTTGAAAAATTCCTGGCGAACTTCAACAACTTGAACAAACAGAAGGAATAATAAGGAGTGTTGCAAACAGTAACTTTCAATTTTTTAGTCTAAGGAGCAAAATGATAGTAGACATAAGAAGTTGAGAAAAATCTAATGAGTTTGTGAAACATCACCAATCAGATTAATATGAACATTAGGAGACTCTTAAAAGGAGAAGAGAAAGAAACATGGTCAGAAAGAAATTATTTGAAGAAATATGGCAACAGTTCAAAATTTGAAGAAAAACATGGATATGCAAATACAAGAAGCTCAGTGAACCTCAGGTAGGATAATTCCAGAGACACACACCAAGACACACTATAATCACATTTTTAAAATACAAAGAGATCCTCCTTGGTGGCAAAGGGGCTAAGCCTCAGTGTTATCAGGATATCACCAGCCACTGCAGTATGAGTTAAATCCTCTTCGGGGAACTAACCCATACATGGTGCAGCAGACTTCTCTTGTCTTGCCCGCTGCTCCTCTCAGAAGTATATTTCAGAAGATATGCCTATACTGCTCCCCAGTCTGTCTCTAGTGAATCCTCTCATTCCCCTGTACCTCTGGCCCACACACCAGTTCTTATATGCATATATAAAGAAAATAAAGCTTTAAAGAATTGCAAACAATCTTGAAAGCAACAAGAGAAACTTGATTTGTTACATGCAAGTGAACCCCTATAAGAGCATCAGAGAATTTCTCAGCAGACAACATACTGGTCAGAGACATGACCGTTTTAAGTGATAGATAAAATAAAGGTCAATCTAGAATTCTCTATCCAACTAATCACCTTTAAAAGCAAAGGAGAAATTATACATACCTACTCAAACAAACTTAAGGGATACATCAACACTAGCATTTTAAGAAAGGATGAGGGAATTCTCCATTTAACATAAAATGGGTAGGTAAAGCTGTAAAATAACAGACTTATTTGCAATTGAAAATAAATTGATGTTATGCTAATATAAATTAATAATATTTTAGTATGTTATATATATTTTGATAACTACAAAATATATAAACAAAGGGAAATTATAAGACTATAAACAAAATATAATGAGAAGAGACTTAAAATACCTTTACTAAAAATATAATTAAAACAAGATAGGCAAGAGAGAAAGGTTAAAAATGCTGTATGACATGAAGGATAAAAACAATAAAATGGCAAAATAAGTTATATCAAAATAGTAATTATTTTGAATATAAATGAATTAAACTTCTCAATCAAAAGACATAGGATGGATAAAAAAGTAAGATTTAATCACACAGTATGAAAGCAGCACACTACAG
Source organism: Condylura cristata (assembly GCF_000260355.1). Classification (NCBI taxonomy): domain Eukaryota; kingdom Metazoa; phylum Chordata; class Mammalia; order Eulipotyphla; family Talpidae; genus Condylura; species Condylura cristata. The sequence goes on from NW_004567105.1 coordinate 39,817,908, forward strand.
ATCTTAGGAGACACACAAATTGAAAGTAAAAGGATTAAAAATATGCAACAACTAGCCAAAAGAAAACAAGTAGTTATACTACTATGACACATAATAAGCTTTAAGTAAAAATCAGTTGAAAGAAAAAAAGAATATTTGTATTAATTTTTGTGAAAATGTCAAATCACCAAGATATAAAAATTAACACAAAAGTAACAAAAATCAGAGTAGCTAAATATATGAAGCTAACTGAATTGAATTGAAAGGAAAAATTGACAGCTTTAAAATAACACTCAGGAGACTTCAATATCCCACTTTCAATAGAACATCAACAACTAGATCACTAAGAAAATAAGATATAAACCCCAAATATTTAATCTTAATAGAAATATGAGGTCTCTCTAAGCAAAAATAGCAGAACACACATTTTTCTCAAATGTTTATATTTATTCTACCTTAGCTCATACCTAAGACCATAAAACAAAGATTAAAATCATACAGTGTATCTTTTTTTTTTATCATGAAGGAATGAAATTAGAAATCAACAACATAAGGAAAATTGGCAAAGTCAAAACATGTGGACTCAAAATAAAATCTAGCAAAAGGAAGTAATGAATAAAGCTCACATCAGAAAGATAAAATGGGCCCTCCCTGGTGGCACAGCAGGTTGGAGCACTGCACTAGGAAGCTAAGCCAAACTGTGACCGCTCCAGTGCCAGTTCCATCCCCGCCCCAGAGGTGATCCACATGGCACAGCAGACTTCTCCTGTCTCACCCTGTCTCATCCTGTCTCCCCAACTGCTCCCCTCAGCAGTGTACTTTGTCTATCTACCTGTTCTGTTCTCCACTCTGTTTCTGGTGAATCCTCTCACTATTCCTGCACCTCTAGTCTGTACCCCACTTTTGTATGCATAAATAAATACAATCTTTTAAAAAAATAAAATGAAAAATAAAAAAAAGAGAGACAAAATCAACATAACCAAGACTTGTTATATTGCTATCTTGTGTGTACAAGATATCAACAAAACTGGCAAAGATTCTGTAGACTGACTAATGTGAACAAAAGGAAGATTCAAATAACTAAAGACAAAAATGTAGTAGTAGGAGTTAATTCTACCAATTTTACAGAAACAAAGAGGATTATAAGGGAGTAGTATGTACCAACTGCATGCCAACAAATTGTATTATCTATAAAAAAATGGAAAATTTCTAAATCATACAGTCCAAGCAGATTGAAACATTAAGGAATAGAAATTCTGGATCAAAATATCTATAATTAATAAGTAGAATGAACCACAAATTCCTTCTAACAAATAAAAGCCCAGTAATTGATAGCTTCTCAGGTAAATTCTATCAAAAATTTATAGAAGAATTAACACCAATATTTCTCAAAGCTAAAAATATATAAATCTTAAGGGAAGGGAGTACTTCACTTATTTGTAGAGATCAGAATTACCCTGATAAAAACCAGAGGGAGATATTATAAGGGGGAAAAATAAGTAATCTGCACACCATGTTAAATCTCTATCAAAATCTTAGTGACAATAAAAAAAATCTAAAATTCAAGTGAAAACACAATGACCCTGAATAGCAAAAACAATTCTAAAAAGAACAATAATAATGTACTACACTTTTCCTACTTTTAAAATTTGCTAAATCATTACAATAATATAAACAGAGTGCTGTTAGTATAATGACAGACATATAGATCAGTGGCACAGAAGAAAAAAAATCTAGAAATAAGCGTTCATACACACAGTCAATTGCTTTTCAATGTCACTGCCAAGCGTATTAAACAGGAAAACGATAACTATTTTAACATGATTTTTTTTTAAAGATTTATTTATTTATTCATACAGAACTGGGGTACATGCCAGAGATGCGGAGGGTGAGAGGATTCGCCAGAGACAGAGTGGGGAGCAGAACAGGCAGATGGACGAAGTACACTGCTGAGGGGAGCAGCGGGCGGGTCAGGAGAGGTCTGCCACGCCATGTGGTCACCTCCGGGGCAGGCGGGAATTGAACTCATGCGGAAGCGGCTTCAGATTCTCAGTGCTGTGCCTTAACCCGCTGCGCCACCAGGGAGGGCCTTAACATGATTTTTTTGGCAAAACTGGTTATACACATAAAAAATTTAAATTGTACCCTTACATATAATAAAAACAAATCTTATCTCAAAATAGATCAAAATATATATATAATATCTTTTAAACTATAAATTTTTTATAGGAAAGATGAGAAAGAATAATGACTTTGATTTCTTGAGTATGACACGTAATGCACAAGCAAAAGAAAAAAAAAGCTCAGTTTAACTTAATCAAATTAAAAAAGTGTGCATCAAAAAACACAATAAACGGGGCCCTCCCTGGTGGCGCAGCGGGCTAAAGCACAGCACTGAGAGACTAAAGCCACTTCCGCAAGAGTTCGATTCCCGCCTGTCCCAGAGGTGACCACATGGCGCAGCAGACCTCTCCCGACCGGCCCGCTGCTCCCCTCAGCAGTGTACTTCGTTGATTTGTCTGTTCTGCTCCCTGCTCCCTGCTCTGTCTCTGGTGAAGCCTCTCACCGCCCCTGAGCCTCTGGCCTGTACCCCAGTTCTGTATGAACAAATAAATAAATCTTAAAAAAAAAACACACACACACACAATAAACATACTAAAAAGGCAACCCAAGGAATGAGAGAATACATCATATACTTAATGAGAACTTTATATCCAGAATATATAAAGAACTTAGAAACCAACAACATCAAAAGGGAAAACACAATTATTAAGGATTAGATAAGATGACAGGATAGAAGATTTTAGAGCAATGCATGTATTTAATAATATGCCAAAAGTTAATGTAAATTATTATATACTTTTCAGAACCCATAGAACATACAACACAAAAAGTGAGTCATAATATAAATGACAGGTCTTAATATAGATTCTTCTACATATCCCTCTACTGCTGAATATTGTGAGAAAGGCTGTGTGTATAAGTCTTTCTCACAACCAAATATATAAGGATTCTGTGTACTTTCTATTCTATTTTGCTGTGAGCCTAAAATAAATCTAAAAATAACATTGACTTCAAAACATAGGAACATATTTCTGAGAAAGATATACAAATCAACAAATGGACAAATGTGCATTCCTGATTGGAATATAGAATAGTGAAACAGGCCTTCCTTTGTGGTACCACAGGTTAAAGTGCAACACTAAGAAGATATTTGCAGCTACTGCAGCATAAGTTCAATTCCTGGCCAGGTAGGTGACCCACATGGTGTGGTGGATCTCTCCTGTCCCATCCACTGTTCCCTTAGAAGTGTGTTGTGTCCCAGTTTATCTGCTTGTTCTGTTCCCCATTCTGTCTATGATGAATCCTCTCACACGTCTGGCTTGTACCCCAGTTCTTGTATGCATAAATCTTTTAAAGTAACAGTATTGAAGCAACTTTCAAATAATTATAGACAAAATTTAAAGAGAAATAATATTAAAACAGGATAAAAGGAGCCACATATCAGGGAATCCACAATCAGCAGTCTTCTCAGAAGAAACATTAACAGTCACAAGAGTTATAATGACCTGTTTGATATGGTTGAAGGAAAGCATCTCCAACCAAGAACTCTCTTTCCAACTAAGCTGATATTAAGATTTCAATGAGTGAATGAGTAATAAAGAGACTTACATACAAGCAACAGGTGAATTAATGACTAGCATCTAAACCATTAAATGGAAAGAAACATTAGTAGGAAGTCACTTGATTGAAAAAGCAGAGCAGAGTAAAACTGGTGTGGTTTAAGGAGCTCAAGATTAACCTACTGTCAACTTAAGATAAGTTTTAAATATAGAGCCCCATCTATAAAATATATACTAACCTAGAACGAAGTTACTTAAAAGAAATGGAGAAAATAAAAGTAGAATCTAGGGGGCCTCCCTGGTGGCCTAGGGGTTAAGACTTAGTATTACCACTGCAGGCCCACTTCAACAGCCTGAGTTTGAACCCTGGCTAGGGAGCTAACCAACATGGCACAGTAGACCTCTCCTATTCTGCCCACTGCTCCCCTTAGTAGTATATATCAGTAGATCGGCTTTTTCTCCTCCCCACTCTGTCTCTGGTAAATCCTCTCACAGTCTCACACACACATGCATGCACACACACACACATACTTCTGGCCAGTTCTTCTATAAGAAAATAAATATTTTTTTAAAAAGAAAGCATTAAAAAAAAAAGAGTCTAATGAGTACACAAGAGACTAATTCCAAAACACAAGGAAAGGGAATGAGAGGAACATAAAAACCGAGAAATAAAGGGAAAAAAATAGAAAAAAATAGCAATAAATATTAATACTTACATAGCAACAATTATCCTAAATATTAATAGTCTGAACTAACCATAAAAAGACACAGTGTGGTAGATTAGAGCAGAAAACAAAAGCCACTTCCTACTGTCTCCAGAAGATACACCTCAGTTCCAAAGATAACAAAGACTCAAATTAAGTGGCCTAAAACCAAATAGGACCATAAAGTATGGTATAAATAGCCGTCATTTCATCAGATCAAATAAACTTCCAGCGAAAAATAGTAACAGGCTGTCCCTGGTGGCACAGCGGGTTAAAGCACAGCACGAAGAAGCTAAAGCCACTCCCATAGGAGTTTGATCCCCGTCTGCCCTGAGGAGAGCCACATGGCGTGGCAGACCTCTCGTGACCCGCCCACTGCTCGCCTCAGCAGTGTACTTTATGGATCTGCCTGTTCTGGTCCCCACTCTGTCTCTGGTGAATCCTCTCACAGCTCCTGTGTGCCTCTGGCCTTTACCCCAGTTCTGTATGCATAAGTAAGTAAATCTTAAAAAAAAAAAAAAAATAGTAACAAGCATCACGGATGGACATTATATAATGATTAAGGGATGTCAATACACTGTGAAGATATACACCTCATCAACCAATAGTTTGTTATGTACAAATATTAAAGCAACTCTTAACAAACTTAAAAACAAATGTCCACTGGCCCTCCCTGGTGGCGCAATGGGTTAAAGCACAGCACTGAGAATCTAAAGCTGCTTCCGCATGCATGAGTTCAATTCCCGCCTGCCCCGTAGGTGACCACATGGCGTGGCAGACCTCTCCTGGCCCACCCGCTGCTCCCCTCAGCAGTGTACTTCATCAATCTGCCTGTTCTGTTCCCCACTCTGTCTCTGGTGAAGCCTCTCACTGCCCCTGAGCCTCTGGCCTGTACCCAGTTCTGTATGTACAAATAAATAAATCTTTAAAAAAAAAGATGTTCACAATACAATAGTAATAAGGGACTTCAACACCCCACTTACATCAATGGACAAATTAATCAAATAGGAAATAAGAAAACAACAATCTTAAATGAAGGTTAGACCAGATGGGCTTAATTCAAATTTATAGAGCACTATAAATAATAAAAACAGAGTATATATTCTTCACAGACATTCACAAGGACAGACTATGCATTTAGTCACAAAGCATGTGTCAATCAATTTAATAAGACAAATCATATTAAATATGATCTCTTTTTATTTGTTGTATCAAACCACAAAAATGTGGAGTAACCATTTGAGACACATGGAGATTAAACAATTTGTTTAATAGTGGGATAACAAGAAAATCAAAAGAAAAATAAAAACTAACTGGAGAAGAAGAAATAAAGACAGGAGTTAGAGAACATATGGGAAATAGTAACACAGTAGGATGTAGGAAGTTTATAATGATGCAAGCTTATATTAAGAAACAAGAAAGATAGCATGCAAACAGTCAATCTAACCTTGCACTTTAAGGAAATAAAAGGACAAGAACAAATTAAATCAAAAGCCACAGGAAGAAAGGAAAAAAAAAAATAAAACTTGCATGAAATAGAAGTAAGGTTTTACAATGAAGCCCAGGACTGGCTCTTTGAAAAAGCAAACAAACTCTAGTTAGGCTCATTAAGAAAGAAACACACACACACACAGAGATAACTCTAAGTAGAGGAAGAAATGAAAGAGGAGAAATCATAACAAACATCACAAAAATACAGGTTATCAGAGATAAATATGGTCATCTTTATGCCAACAAACTGAAAATATAAAATAGATGGACAAATCGTGCAACCATCCAAGATTAAATCAGAAACAGAAAATTTGAACAAGCAAGGGAATTTAAACAATATTCAAAAGTCTTCCAAAAAAGAATACCAGGATCAGATCACTGGTGAGTTTAAAGACAGGTAAATATCTCTGGAAAACAGCATGGATGTTTCCCAAAGCATTAAAATAGATCATAAAAATAATACTCAACAGGGCCCTCCCTGGTCACACAACGGGTTAAAGCACAGCACTAAGAAGCTAAAGCCACTTCAGCCTGAGTTTGATTCCCGCCTGCCCCGGAGGTGATCCACATGGCGCGGCAGACCTCTCCTGACTGGCCTATTGTCCCCTCAGCAGCATACTTCCTCAGTTCTGCCTGTTCTGCTCCCCACTCTGTCTCTGATAAAGCCTCTCATCGCCCCTGCACCTCTGGCTTGTACCCCAGTTCTTTATGCATAAATAAATAAATCTTTTAAAATATATTCAATAATCCCTCTTCAATGTATCTACTGTAGGAATACAATAACCCTATTTAAGGGGAAAGATGCATACCTATGTTCACTGCAGCAATATTTACAATAGCCAAACTATAAACACAATAGAAAAGTGGAGCGAGTGTATGTGGTATGCACACACAATGGAATATCCCTCAGTTTTATTGAAAAGTGGAAATATTGCCAGTATGACAACATAGATACAAGTAGTGGGGATTCTGTTTGGTAAATCAAGTCACAATGAGAAAGACAATATTAGATTATTTCATCCATCTGTGGGCAATAAGAAAGCAAAGGAACAGAAAAAAAAAATACACACACACTTGAAATTTGACAGCTGAATCAGGGTTACCAAAAGGGGAGTGAGGGTGGAGAATGAGGACAAAAATCGGGAGGAGACCCCGTGGATGATAGTGGAGGGTAATTAGGGTTTTAGATGGGTATGTGCGGTGTGATAACATATATTTGTAGAGGTGTGAAACGATACTCCTAAAAAACATGTGTGTTATAATCCAACATTGCACCAATAGCATTATTTCAAAAGCTAAACACATCATATAATTCAGCAATTCCGTTTTTATATAAACCCAAAAGTAATATAAAGAATGCAGTAATTCATATAGATATTTGTATATTCAAATGTATTTCACAGCATTTATAGTAACTAAAAGGTAGAAGCAATACAAATATCCGCTGACAGATAAATGAATAAAATGTGAATACATTTAAGAATAATTTTAAAAATGAAAACTGTTTAGTTTTAAAAATGACAAGTGCTACAGTATGGGGATCAAAGGCTCTAAGAGCTATCATCCTCTAAACCGCAGAGAAGTCTCCGGGCCTGGTGAGTCATTGCTTATAAATAAAGTGAAATTGGGTTGACAAGAGCTGCAGTGCCACACCTGGAAACCAAATTAGAACTCTATCTGATCATTAATGTCTCTAAACAGAGACTTCCAACCACATTTTGATCCCAATGTATGAGGAGCTGTATAGGTAAAATCCATATGTATGAATGCATGTATGTACATACATGTGTATATATATACACATATCTACATATATATGTTTTCCCCCCCAAGTTACCTACCCCCACTAAGTATCTCACATAATATGTATGGCATGAATATAGCTGAATCAGTTGCTTGTGTAGCAGGTAAAACAAGATGACCTTTTTCTATTACTCTAATTTATATAGTAAGAACTTTGATATATAATATAATTACGAAAAATAGAACTCAAACATGCCTTGTTTTAGTCAGGTCAAGATAAAGTTTCCTGCCTCTGAACTCTACATTTCCTATGTTGTCATATACTTTCAGTATCTTTAGTCTCTTTCTATTTGGCTTTTAATACAAAAATATGCCCTTGTATTATGAGGACAGTTGACCTTATCCCTCAACAGAAAAGCAAAGAAATACGCAGTACTTACAATAACCAGGAGCTGCCTTCAGAGATTTGTGGGACTTTTGCTCCAATTTGGGCCCTGGGGCGATGTCAGGTTGCTTTTTGGAATCTTGCAAAAGCATCAGAAATACCTTTTTGTAAATGAAAAAAAAAAACAAACTTAGTTTATATCCCTTTCCACATCACATCACATTTTTTTTCTTTTCCTCCATCACTCCATCATTGTATATTACAACAAGATACACCAAACTCATTGTTTTACTCAGTTACTCATTTAAATAGCAAAAGTGTAAGGCCATGTAGGTCTCTGGTTCTTTTGGAGCTGATTGCAAAACTGCTCACAGGATATGAAAATGAGTAAAATCTGACCTTACGTTCTGGTAGGGCCTGGTCAAAACAGTCAGGAGTAGGCAGGGAGGAAGCAAACTAAGGAGAAGTGGTATCCATGACAGTAACTCAACTAAGTTGGAATTTGTGGCTTATTGTACAAGCAGCTTAGAAATTCATGATGAATGAGGAAATAGTCTGGTGATGCTCACAATTGAGTGAGCATTTAGTTTTCACAATTCTTCACAAAGAATATGTGAAAATTTAAATAAGCAATTTGATCACATTAAGTAGTGCTAGAAACAGCAATCCAACCTCAAAAAGTTTAAAAGCAAGAGCTATCTCCCAGTCATGGAGCATGAGATGAAGAAGTCATGTGAATCCAGACAGAGGGAGATGTGTTAGGATGGAAATTTGTCATCTCTGGATGGAGGCTTGTTAGGGACTAATGCAGAGGGAGACAGTGTACCCTGACAGGAAGAGCAAGTGTATGCATCAGGAAGATCAAGAGCAGAGGTGATTTGTCTCATGAACTTCTAGAATGGCAGATCAACATGGAAAGGTCTGGGGACTTGGTTCTAAGGGCTAAGGCTCCTCCTAGCCAGCTCTGCATGGTCGGGCACAGAAACCCATCCCACGCCCACCCCAGAAAGGTGAACTGGCTGTGTATAAAACCAGATATTAATAGCAGTTCAAGTTCATGAGGATGGTTTTTAGGTGCTTAGCACATACTTGGAAAGTATGTTTTGACAACATTAGCTGACATTTACTCAAGGTTCTCTGTGGACGGGTCAGTGCTTGACTTGCGCCTTTATCTGTATCTTGCACGTACACATCCACCACTGTGTACAAATATAGAGATCTGGGTGTCCCCACTCCAGCCGTTTTCAATCAACTGTCTCTGTCTATCTCTCACTATTGACAACCAAGTATCCAAGTTAGCAACTTCCCAGACTTCTAATTTCTGAGAAACACTACCATTCTGACAGATCATCACCTACTTGTGGAAACAAGTAAAAGGGTATTCACTGTCTCCAAGGTATTCTGAGAAGCCCTTAGCCCACAGGGGAGATAGAGCACCAGAAGAGAGAAACAAATCATCTGCACCTGTTTAATTAGTTTGGGAGGGAATCCTGCTGAGAGAAATCTGTGTCCGCCCCTGGGTGAGAGGCCATTATTTTTCAGTAGGTCAGGTGTGATTACTTTTACTTGAAAGATAACCACATGCTGGGTCCCATTAAGACCCCCCAAGGAAAGCTGCAAACCTCAAGATTTCTACAAACAATAAAAATAAAATAATTGTTAACATTATGGGCCAATATATCACCCTAGGAAAACTATTATACTACTCTTATTTGTTTTGTTGTCATGTTGTAACGCAAGGACACACAAACTAAATTTGTTGCACGCAATAAATACATTTGTATGCCAAATGGTGAAAACAATGCCGGACACATGGAAGCTGGCAATATCTGGCCCTGTGAGTACCTGGTAGAAGAAGAGGGGTAGACACCCACATGGAATAGGTAAATTAGAGATCAACAATATTCACTAAGTGTTTATAAAGAATGAATGAGAAACAAAAATAAATAGAAAAGAAGTTTTTTTAATATATTCATAAGTTTTTAAAATATATTTATATCTTATTCTAAGTGGAATTTTCATTTACTCTCTGAATGTAATTGTGAATTACATAAAGTATATCTTGATAACAAATGAAATTACTGATAATAATCAGCTATTATTTTAACACTACTTATCTTCCTTTTCCAATTTTGCATTTGGGTACACATATGTGTAATATGTGCACATGTTTACATATCCGTGTTGAAGGAGGAAACACAGGATAAGGGAAAATGTTTCGTTCTCAATAATATCAGATCAGTAGAGAATACAGTGAATTGCAACACAACATAACTATCAGGAGAAATACGGATAGGATATACTGAACTATCATCATATACTGAACTATCAGGATATACTGAGAAATCTCCAAATTACAAATGTCAAATACAAGGCTAAGAACATAAGAATGTTATGATTGCCACCTGGTGCCAGTTCACCTTAACTGCGGGCACATTGTCAGTGGAGACAAAAATGTCAATGTAACTGACCATTGGATTAAAAGGTCATGTTATTCTAAGTAAAATAATAATGATTGCTACATAAAAGGTTGGGTTCTTAATGGCAGACATCGCCATTCTTTTCCCAGGCTGTTATTTACATGATAAATTGAAACAGATAGACTGGAGTCCTTAAGATTTCCTTGACAAATACTTCACGGAGCCATAATTAACCGTGGCTTTAATGAAAGAGAATTCATAAGGAGGTTCATCACATACCATTGACTTTGGGGTATGAAAGCTCTACAATGTAGTTTTATCTCTAGTACAGCATAAATCAATGTTTGTACTAGAATGCCAGATCTTCACAGCAATTTTTAAATAGCCAGAATAGGGAAACAAACACTTCATTTTATTTAGAAAATGCAAAAGCTACAAATATTTCTCATTGTAGATAGGATAAGAAAGGCCTGTTCAACATTTAGAAACACCCCTTCAAAAGAGAAAACAAAACCAAGCAGCCAGAAGGGAAGCTATTTGAGCACAGGTTAAACATATCACATTGGAACTACACTACTCACAGTTTAAGAAGTATATTTTTTATACTATTAACATAAGCTTGGCATCACATTAATGTGCATATTTTCCTACATTTTTGTGTTTCCCTTTTACTTCTAACAGAAGAGACTAACAGCTAGTTATATATAAACCAAAACAGACTCACACCAGGCATCTTTTCCATGAAAGTCCATTAGATAAGCCTACCTTTTTTTTTTTTTTTAAAGATTTATTTATTTGTACATACAGAACTGGGGTACAGGCCAGAGACTCAGGAGCAGTGAGAGACTTCACCAGAGACAGAGTGGGGAGCAGAACAGGCAGATCAACGAAGTAGACTGCTGAGGGGAGCAGTGGGCGGGTCAGGAGAGGTCTGCCACGCCATGTGGTTTCCTCCCGGGGCAGGCGGGGATCGAACTCATGCGGAAGTGGCTTTAGCTTCTCAGTGCAGTGCTTTAACCCGCTGCGCCACCAGGGAGGGCCAGATAAGCCTACCTTTAATTAATGTTTTGATGGTTTCACTGGAGTTGCATCAAAAGAATATCAAATGGGATTCCTTAAGCTACTCTTGTTAATTTTTAAGTAAATCAACTATATGAAATGAGTAATAATTAAATAAAAAATGAAATTAAATAAATAAAAATGTGATAAAAACAGGAAGAACAGTTTTCCAAAGACATACCACATGATATTATTAGTTCATGAAAACATGCTCAGAATAATAATATATAAAATTAAAATCCAGTGGCCCTCCACAGTGGTGCAGCGGGTTAAAGCACAGCATTGAGAAGCTAAAGCCACTTCCGCATGAGTTCGATTTCCGCCTACCCCGGAGGTGACCACATGGCGTGGCAGACCTCACCTGAACCGCCTGCTGCTCCCCTCAGCAATGTACTTCATCGATCTGCCTGTTCTGTTCCCCACTCTGTCTCTCACCACCCCTCAGCCTCTGGCCTGTATCCCAGTTCTGTATGCACAAATAAATAAATCTTTAAAAAAAAATTAAAATCCAAAATAATGAGATAGCAACTTATACCTGTTAGAAGGGCTATCCTCAAAAGAAAAGCAAATGAAAAATAGTGTTATAGAAAAGGCAGCTCTTGGGCGTTCTTGTTAGGAATGTAAACTGGTGCAGCCACTATGGAAAGCAAAACAGGGTTTCCAAAAAAATTTAAAACTACAACAACAGAGCCTCCTTCATGGCACAGGGGTTAAAGACAGTGTTATCAAACTAGTGCCAGAGACAGCGGCATGAGTTAGATCTCCGGCCAGCCAAGGCGTTAATCAAGTGGAGCTGCAGACTTTTCCTATCTTGCCCACTGCTCCCCTCAGCAATGTGTTTAAGTTGGTCCACCTGTTCTGCTCCCCACTCTGTCTCTGGTGAATCCTTTCACCAACACTCCCCACACCTCTGACCTACCCTAGTTCTTATATGCATAAATAAATAAGTCTTAAAAAATACAACATATAATAGCAGTTACACTATGAAGATATATCTGAAGAAAACTATGTTGTATGTTGAAGAGATAGCTACACTTCCTCCATGTCCATAGTAACATTATTCACAATAG
>NW_004567105.1:39832721-39901201 GCF_000260355.1 Condylura cristata
AAAAAAAAAAAAAATTGGTGGTCTCCAGAGGTGTACATTAGGAGAAATGGGTGAATGTAGACAAAACATAAACATTTCCAGTCACAAAATAAATATCATAGGTATGCAAAGCATTGCATTGTGACTGTATTTAATGTTATTGCATTGCATATTTAAAAAATGCTTAAACAGTAGATCTTAAAAGTTCTAATATAAAAAATTATAGCTATATGAGGTGATGGATGTGAGCTAAACTTATAATGGTAATCATTTCTCAGGATATGTATATATCAAATCATTGTGTTTCATTCCTGAAACTAATATAATGTTATGTCATTGCTGCTAACTAATGTGGAGGTAATTTATATTTTAACAGAAATATAAATTTAAGTACAAAGCCTATGTCATTTCTGTTCTTTATTTTCAATAAACAGTAGTTCAACAGTTTGGGAGTACTTTATCTAGAGAATTATGTTTTAATTGTAGAAAAGGAACAGGGTTTAAGCCTTTCCCATAGCCTTTGTCACCTCAGTATTGAAGGTACTATCAATACCTCAGGTTCTAAGACTGAGAAATAAGAGACCCATCCTTTTGTCAAGAAGTGTTAGACCTCAAACTTGACCTGAACTTAAAGTGTCAGCTTGATGGACTGTACCCTAGAGAAATACCTTGTACATAGACACTGAAGGAATTCATGAGCTTCACCAGACTCTAAAATAATAGCAATGCTGAAGTGACATTGTCATTGTCAATTTCCAAACTTTAGCCAAAACATGGCATGTGCTATATTTTTCAGTTTCCCAAAGGTGATTTTTTAAAAAAGATTTATTTATTTATGCATACAGAACTGGGGTACAGGCCAGAGGTGCAGGGGCAATGAGAGGATTTACCAGTGACAGAGTAGGGAGCAGTGTAGGCAGATTGACAAAGTACATTGCTGAGGAGAACAGCGGGCGAGACAGGAAAGGTCTGCTGCACCATGTGAATCACTTCCTGGACCATGGACCAAACTCACACTGAAGCAGCTGCAGCTAGCTTGCGGGGCTGCCTCCTAACCCTAAGTGCACCAGGGAGGGCCCCCAAAAGTGATTTTTAAAAAGAAACAGATTACCAAAACATGTGTGGAATTTAGATACATGATAATTTCTGGCCAATCCTCTTGAAATGCAGGACTTTGCACAGAGTATCCACTGGCATGCCATACAAGGCATATGCAAACATTATCATATTGGAACATCTTATAAGGTCCCTATTGCCACTGTGGCAAATTATCACAGACCTGAGAGTTTAAGATGAAGAAGAGAATTATATAAAAATCTAAAAAAAATATTTTTAGAAGTCAGAAGTCTAAAATGGGCCTCCTTGGCTAAAATCTAGTATTGAAAAAGCTGGCTTCCTTCAAGAGGCTACCTTGCTTTTTTCAGCGTCTAGTGGCTACCTGTGTTTTTTGGCTCATGACCACGTCATCTGTCGTCAAATATCATCACTACAATTTTTGACTCTATTAAGATATCAAGGCACTATGCCCTGCCTCATCCATGTCCCCTTTACAAATATACTTTATATCACACCCACCCAGATAACCCAATATAACGTTCTTACCACAAGAAACACACAGACATCAGTTGCAGTGATTAGGGCATGGACATCTTTGAGATTATACTATTAAACACAAAATAGATGTATGATATACCACCACTATATCTTTAAAACAAGGGCTATTGATTTAATGTGCCTCTGAGCACACAATGAAAGCAAAACTTTGGAATTTACCATAATTAAATTCTCATTCCTGAATTTGAACAACTAATTACTTTCATTGGACTTGGACTGAATGTACTAGTCTCTTTCACTGCATAAGGAAATAATTACATTAATTTCAAGAATTTGTTAAGATTAAATTAGGTAAGGTATAAATGGTGTAATTAAATACGGTATAAAAAGTCTAAGTGAAACTATCAACAAAATGAAAAGGGAACCTATGGAATGGAGAAAATATCTGTAAAACATGTATCTGAGTGTTAATATCAAACATATTTATAACTTATGATTTAACAGAAAGTAAAAACCCTAACCCGATTTTTGTGATTAAAAAAAAAATTGTGCAGAAGATCTGAACAGAAATTTTTCTAGAAAAAAACATGCAAAAGGCCAACAACATGAAAAGAGTGTAACATTATCAAGGATAAAGAAAATATTCCATTGAAATCACAGGAGATAGGCTCTCATACTTGTCATGATGGCTATTACCAAAAAATAAAATATAACAAGGTCTGGCAAGAAGGGATCCCTCGTGCACTGTTGATGAGCACATATATCAAAACAGACACTGTGGAAAACATCATTAAAGTTCCTCAAAAAATTAAAAATCATACTACCATGCAACTGTACTTATAAATAACCAAGACATGGAGGTAAGCTGAAAATTCATTGATAGATGACTGATTAAAGAAAAATCTGGCATTTTCTAATATAGGACATTATTCAGCCACTGAAAAGAACATCCTGCCACTTGTAAAAATTTGGATGAAATTGGAGGGCATTACGCTTAGTGAAATAATTCAGACAAAAAAAATAAAACAAAGCAAAACACAAATAATTCAGACAACTAAACAAAACAAAACTATTGTATAATCCCACATACATGTAGAAGCTATTAAAAACTCCAAGATGCATCAGAGTAGTTTGCTTCCTTTGCTAGACAGTGTCATCTAAGAATCAATAGAATACTGAACCAAGAGAGTACTGTGGCTTGGGGAGAAACTGGAACACCTCTTTGACACCAGACTAGGCAGTATATGTCAGAAGGGACATAGGGATTCATGCAAGATTTGGTGAATAGATGCTTGTAATCTGAGTGTCAGAGGTGGGGCTGGAATATAAAAAAATGCATCATTTCCACATGGCATATGGCTCAGTGGAAAGGACGATTAAATGGTATGAACACAGACATAAACTCTTGATGAGGGGAAAATACTTAGAGGACTTGTGCTCCCAGTGGGCTACGTCCCCAGGGAAAAAGGAAAGGGACAGTGTGGGCCCTCCCTGGTGTAGCAGATTAAAGCACAGCACTAAAAAGCTAAAGCCACTTCAGCATGAGTTTGATCCCCGGCCCTGGAGGTGATCCACATGGCACAGCAGACCTCTCCTGATACACCCACTGCTCCTCTCAGCAGTGTACTTCATCAGTAGGCCTGTTCTGCCCCCAACTCTGTCTCTGGTGAAGCCTCTCACTGGCCTTGCACCTCTGGCCTGTACCCCAGTTCTGTATGCATCACTAAATAAATCTTTAAAAAATAATGTGACAGTGTAATGGATTGTGCTCTGACTCTCTTAACTCTCAGAAGTGGTACTGAACTTCAAAGTCTCAATTTGAAAATATAGAGAAAGCAGAGCCTCAGGTCTCAGACTTCAGAAAAGAGGTCAATTAACAATGCCATAAACATGAGCCTGTGTACCTCTAAGAATTCACACCATCAGCTTGACCCCTACAAGCTTGACCTCTCCTGAACCAGAAAGTTGGAAGATATATTTTCCACAGTACATGCCAACTTGAAACCTCTTGGGAATGTGTTACCAGAGGAAGAGTCAACTCACAAGAATTCTTCTAGCACAAAGATATGGAATATTTTATATTGCCCTAAGATAGAAAGTACTAAATTGACATGAGAAAGAAATTCAAAGAAATACAAAATTACAAGCCAAGAGGATAAAACATAATTCTGAAAAATGAATCAAAGAGAGACAAAGTATACATAAAAACAAATTTATGTCTGAGAAATACAATTAGTGAACAGAAAATCTAAATTAAATATTTAAATAAGAAAATAAGTGAATTGCAGGATGTAAAAAATCAAAGGACCAGAGAATAAAAATAATAATAATAATGCTAAAAGATATGGGAAAATAAAACTAAGAGAGGATTGATGCAATGGCTTTGAAGATATTAGTGTACACAGGATTGAGAAGAATGGAAAATAGAAAGAAAACATTTTTTTTTAAAGATTTATTTATTCGTGTATACAGAACTGGGGTACAGGCCAGAGATGTGGAGGGTGAGAGGATTCACCAGGGACAGAGTGGGGAGCAGAACAGGCAGATCGACGAAGTACACTGCTGAGGGGAGCAGCGGGCGGGTCAGGAGAGGTCTGCCACACATGTGGTCACCTCCGGGGCAGGCGGGAATCAAACTCATGCGGAAGCGGCCCTAGATTCTCAGTGCTGTGCTTTAACCCGCTGCGCCACCAGGGAGGGCCCCGAAAGAAAACATTTTAAGAAAACTTCTGGACCATTCAATGGCATTAGGAAGGGAAATATAACAAAAATGGATAGATCAGAGGGGAAGAAGATAGAAGAGAACTGAAATCTTAATCAAAGACATAATAGTAGAAAACTACAAAAACTGTGGGGGCGGGGGGGGGATGGACTATATATGTAAGTTCATGAAACTAAAACAATCTGTTTATCTAAGTGTAATGAGACCTACAGCAAGACACACAGGTGTGAAGCTACCAGGCGTTCAAGGAAAAGAAGGGCTATTCAAAGTGACTAGGGGAAAAAACAAAACAAATCAAAACAAACAACCTGTAAATTTACTCCCATTTATATCAGATTTCTATGAGGAAATCTTGTGGACTAAGAAAGAATGGAATGATATATAAGAAAATTAAAACTAGAAGTTTCCAGTTAATAAAACTATTCTACAAGTCTCTCTTTCAGATAGAGGAAGGAATAAATGCCTTTCCAGACAAACAGAAGATGAAAGAGCTTGCCAGAAGTAGACATCCCCTACAAAAATATGAAAAGAACTTTTACCTAATTTGAAGAGCAGGAAATCTACAAGAAAAAAAAAAAGAACAAGAATGTTGAAGATAATATAGCAACTGCAAATCATCATACACCAATAATCAGCATAAGTGGAAACAGAATTAAATTTAAAAAATAGAAAAAGTTAGTATGGCTCATTAAATCAGAAAACAAAACCCAATTTTCTACTGTCTACAGGTGATGCATTTGCATTCCAAACATAAACATAGGTTCAAAATCAATAATAGGACTCTATACCACAAGCAAATGGGTCTTCCAATAAAAGGCAAAGACAAAGAGTCATAATTATATTAGATAAAATACATTTCTAACTAAAATAATTAATGAGACAAAGATGTACATTATGTAATGATTCACTATATTTATTAGGAAACATAACAATCACCACTATATCTTCATTGAGCAAAAGAGAATAAAATGTATAAGTCAACTTTTATTAAATCTGAAAAGAGATATTGATAGCAACAAAATTGTGGTAAGGTACTTTAAACACATTACTTTCACCAATGGATATAACTACAAACATAAAATTAGCAAGCAAACAATAACCTTAAATGAGGAATTAGATAGATAAAGTCAATAGGTATTATCCCTAAGGCTCTGCACTCGCTCCAAAATCTTTGTATATATTTTGCTTAATTATACGTAGAATATCCTCCAGGATAGAACACATAATGGGTTACAAAAGAAATGTCCATAAAAACTGAAATAACATTAATTATCTTTTCTAATCATAATGGTTCCAAAGTAGAAATTAACAATAAAAATAAAGTGGGAAAAAATCACTAATAGGTGGATATTGAAAAACCGACTACTGAATGACACTGATTTCATGAGAAAATCAAACTTGGATACAAATGAATATGAAGACATAACCTACCTTAGGAAACAGAAGGACAGTACTGAGGGAATATGTAGGAATACAAATCCACATCAAGAAATAAAAAAGAGGGCCCTCCCTGGTTGTGCAACAGGTTAAACCACAGTACTATGAAGATGGTTAATTCTGCCTTAACAGTAAATCAATCCCCAGTCAGGGAGGTGACCTATCTGGCCTGGCAGATATATCCTGCCTTGCCCACTGCTCCCCTCAGCAGTGTACTTTGTCAATATGCCTGTTCTGCACCCCACCCTGTCTCTGGTGACTCCTCTGACTATCCTGCACTTCTGATCTGAACCCCAGTTCTGTATGCATAAATACATCTTAAAAAGAAAAAAAAAATAGCTCAATAATCTTATTCTCATCTTAAAGACTTAGAAAAGGATAGACAAACAACATTAAAAACCATAGAAGGGAGAAAGTAAGAAATGGAGGGAGACAACCAAAGTAAAAACAAAAAATCTCTACAAAATTCAATGAAACCAAAATCTGGGTATTTTCAAACTTTTAGCTAGGCTCACAAAGGAAAAACAAAAGAAGAAAACTAATGCAAGGGATCAGATATGATTGATAAATTGGAACAGGTATGTCAGGAGTACAGATGATCACAAGAGACCAACTTATTACCTGGGAGTAAGTTGAAAAACCTAGAAGAAATAACAAATTCTTAAAATATACAAACTCTGAAGAAACAGAAATCCTGACAAACCAATTACAAGCAAGGAAATTGAAAGAGTAATAAAAAAAAAAATCTCCCCCAAAATAAAAGCCCAGGAAAAGACAGTTTCACTAGTGAGTTCTAAACTAATACTTACCTTTCTCAAGTTCGTCACAAAAATGGAAATAGGGCACATTTCCAGACACATTTTAAGTTGACACATTTTAGGCCCAAAAGCAGAGGTGGACATCATGAAAATGAATAAAAATATACACTAATATCCCTTATGAACACAGATGCAAAGATCCTCTATAAATACCTAGCGAACAATGTTCAGAAATGCATTACAAATATATAAGGATGATGATTCAACATCTAAAAGTCAATCAACATAATTTATCAGATCAACATAAGGAAAGATAAAAAAAATCACATGATATCATCAATATACTAGACAAGAATTTGAAAAAAACTCTTCAACATCCAATCATGATAAAATAAAACTCAAAAATGGGGATAGAAGGAGCAGACATTGACAAATAAAGACCATACATAACAAATCTGTAGCTAACATTAAAATGGTGAAAACTTGAAATCTTTTCCTCTAAGATCTGATACAGGAGTAGAATGTCCATTTCACCACTACCAATCAATATACTGTTAGAATTCCTTACGAGAGCAGTTAAGCAATGTATTGTTTTAAAAAAAGGCACCTAAACCTGAATGAAGTAAAACTTAAACTATTTTCATATAAAACACATTATATATCAAAAACCCTAAAACACCAACAAAAATATAGATGCAATAAATCAATATAGTAAAATGGAAGGCCTGAAATCAATTCATAAAATTCAGTTATTTCTATAGCGAACAAACAGCTAGAAGAAAAAGAAATCAAGGATACAATCCCATTTACAATGGCATAAAGCAATTAAATACCTAGGGATCAACTTAAAGGAAGTGAAGGATTTGTACCAAAAAACAAAACAAAACAACAACAACAACAAAAAACTCTAAGGTATTCATTATAATGCATTAAAAGAGTCACAAAGAAATGGAAAGATATTCACTGTTTATGGTAAGGCAGTATTAATAATTTAAATTAGCCAAAGTAATATAGACAGTCAATGCAATCCCTATCAAAGTTTCAATCACATTCTTTAAAGACTTAGAAAAAACTTCCTGAAATTCAGATAGATTCTAAATGACAATGCAAATCTGAGGAAAAGGAATAGTGGTGGGTGGTGTTACAGGGCACCCCAGTGTGAACTGGGCCACCTGTCTGTGGGACCTCACCCACACACTTAAAATTCAGTTGTACTGCAGGCACACACAAAAGGATAAATAACGGGTTTATTTTCAAAAGGGGAAAAGAAAAGGAAACAACAACTGGAATATCTTACCGGCTGGGCTGACTTGGAGCTCTGGTAACCAACTAACTGAAAGCCCCAAATGATGCCATCTGGAGAGCTGTTTCCCCAAGAGAGCGAGAGATGCAATGGCACCCTATTTATCCTCCAATGTCCCAGAATGCCTGCTTAGTTCTGCCCTTGGGTCCTCACAGTTCTCTCCCTGGTACTGCTGGAAGTTGTAGTTTCCAATCACTGGAGTAGGGGGTAGAGTCTAGAAAGTTGGAATAGGGGGTAGAGTCCACAAAACTCTGCAGAGTTCCTTTAGGACATTCTTCCTCTTAACAGTGTCATACTCCAAAGTTCAAAACATATTATAAAAATCTATAGTAATCAAAGTAGTATGGTACAGAATATAAATACACATATATCAGCGGAATAGAATTGAAAGTCCAGAAATAAACCCATATTATATGGACAATTAATCTGGGATAAAAGAATAAGTATTTACTTGGAGAAAGAAAATCTTCTACAAATAATGATGCTGGGAAATGGATAACCACATGAACAGTATTGAAACTAGACCACAATTTTACACTTTATAAAAATTAATCCCAAAATGGATAAAGAAGACCTCCCTGATGATGCAAAGGTTTAATTGTCAATGAAATAATGATGAAATATGAAATAATCCACAGCCACTGCAGTGTAAGTTTGATCCCTGGCCAGGGAGATAACCCACATGGTGCAGCAGACCTCTCTTGTCTCACCACATTGCTTCTTCCAACAGTGTATTTCAGTCAATTTGCCTGTTGCTCCCCACTCTGTCTCTGGTGAATCCTCTCACTCCCCACACCTCTGACCTATACCCCAGCTCTTGCATGAATAAATAAATATTTTTAAAAATGGATAAAAATCTACTGTATGAGGACCTCCCTGGTGGGCAAGGGGTTAAGGCACAGCACTGCAAGGTGCTGCTTAGGTGAGAGCTCAAACCCGGGCCATGGAGGTGATCCACATGGTGCAGCCTGCTGCTCCCCTCAGCAGATCCCCTTTGTCCATCTGCCTTTTCTGCTCCCCACACTGTCTCCAGTGAATCCTCTCACCGTCCCTGCACCTCTGGCCTATACCCAGTTCTCTATGCATAAATAAATCTTAAAAAAGAAAAATCTACCATATGATCCCACATTTCCACTTCTGGGATTACCCAAAGTATGCAAAAATACTACCTCAAAGGTATATGTTCACTGTTATGGCCATTATTGCACTGTTTACAATATCCAAATTGTGGAAATACCCTTGTGTCCCACAGCAAATGAGTGGATTTAGAATATGTGGATATATATTCACATAATTATATGCAAAAGGGGGGCTCAAAAAATAACAATGAAACCAAAAGAATAAACCTTAGAATTAGAAGTGAAACTGTAGAGTGAGAAGTCCTGACAAATGACACTCTACCTGGATGAGCAAATTTCTGAGAACACAGTGGGACAGATGCCAGGAGAGGGAAACAATGATGCAGTGCCCATCCTGTCATAATCCAGCCTAACATAAAACCTGGTCTATCAGAACCCTATTGGGTTTCAACTGCACAAAATGAGCACTATTCATTTTCAAAATCAGGAAGGCCACAGAAACCAAGGGCCCTGAGAAAGCCTTGCAGGTTGACTGAGAGCTTATGCACAGGGAGCATCATTTGTGATCTTGGATTGGACCATTTTGCTTTTAAGGACAAGACTGGGACAAAAAAAAAAAAAAAAAGATGAAGACTGCATAGGGATTCTTTGTTCAGAGAAATTATTTACTATTTTTAAAGGTAAATAGAAGAAAATGTCAGACTTTTATGCCTTCAGTAGATTTCTTATTTTTCATCTGGGGCTCATACTTTTCCCCTTAATAATAATGTGGATGGGGCAGCTGAGCTCATGCACACAAGGGATTGTATTCAGAAAGGAACCTACTAAACAGAACTTAACTTGAGGGGTAGGGAGAAGCTGCCCCATCTTACACAGGCAGCCTGGCCGTTTTTGACAGTACCAGCTCCTATTCAAGTGCACTATGGTGTCAGTCATGGGAAGACTGTCACTATGTGAGTGTGGGGGACAGGGGGATTTCTGCCCTCTGCTCAATAATACTGCAAATTTAAAACAGCTCTAAAATAGTCTATTTTAAAAATACACTACTAAAATTCAAGATTCTGTCTTGATCAAAGATCTCTGCAAACATACTTCATCTGCCCAAACAAGCTTTCCAGCAATTCCTAGTTCCCAGCTCTACACAAAATCAGCATAGTTTCTTGCTAGCTTCTTCTGCAGGTCCAAGCCTTGGAGGAGAAAATGTAAGGTCTGGATAAAACTGGTGGGTACCATAGTCAAATTTTACAGCTCAACCTCCCTGGCTTGAGGTTCTTTTTAGGGACCATGATTTACAAGAAATATATGGCAGCTTAAAGTGAAATCTGCTTTCTAGCTATAGAGTCAGGAATATTCATTAGCAGCTTTTCCTAATGGGGTACGCTCACTGTAAAGTCATCGGGCAAAAAACAGACAAACAAAGGAAAAAGCAAGTGTGTGTGATTATAGCTGTGCTAACTGTGGGTCGATATTAGACGCAAGACAGGAAAGTCAATACCTGCCAAGTGTAAAGACACAAAATTGGTCAAGATAGATATTCTATAGGCTGTACCAAACAAAAGTTTTTAAGGATACAATCTTTTTTTTCCTCTAATTTAAGAGATATTTCTCAAACTATATGATTATATTTTGTTAAATCTCATATCTTAAATACATTTTGTATACATTCTATAATCCAAATCCTTTGCTTATGACGCCTCAACACAGATAGCTTATTTTTTTAGTATTTGTGAGAGAGAGGGGAAGAGAAATACCTGACATCTAATCAATCAATATTAATTTAGCACCAATTATGTGCAGAGCATGTACTAAATGTAGCAGGTAGAAATAATTGCAAGAAATTGAAAAGCACATATAAAATCTCCGAAGTACATGAATTGCTAGTTATGTTGCTTCTTGGTTGACTTATTTTGGGTGATCATGACATGGGAAACCTAGGAGAAGAAAAATCCTTTATTAAATAGGCAAGTTGCATGGAAGAATTATTTTTTAAGTAATGATGTAGTCATGTTGCAGTAACTGAAAAAAGATTAATAAAACTTAATTTAAGAATTATTAATTTCATCTTTCTAAATAGATGTCTGAGTTTTATGATTACAAAAAAAAAAAAGAAAAAAATCAGTAGGAATGGAATTATCAAGTATCTTGATTGTGTGATTTCAATATCCTATGCTTTTGTCAAAATTAATAGTGAAGGCCCTCCCTGCTTGCACAAAGGGTTAAAGTGCAGCACTATGAAGCTCTCTGCAGCCACTGCAGAACAAGCTCTTTACCTGGACAGGGAGGTGACCCACATGGCACAGCAGAACTCTTCTGTCCCTCCTGCTGCTCCACCCAGCAGTGTGTTTCAGTCAATCTGCCTGTTCTGTTCTACACTCCATCTCTGATGAATCCTCCCACCATCTATACCTGCTGGCCTATACCCCAGCTCTTGTATGCATAAATAAATAAACATTAAAATGTAATAGTGAATTCCACTGAATACAATTTAAAAATAAAAAGAGAAGGAAGATTAGTAGGAGATTTTCAAAAGGAAAACTGAGTGTTAAAATGTAAATAAAATTACTTTTGAAAGAAAAGTGAAGACTCACAGAAATAGGAATATTTAAGAAATGTTTGTTAAAGGGGCCTAGCTAGTAGTGTAAGGGTTAAGTCTCAGGACTATGAATCTACAGCCCCTGCAACAAGAGTTTGATCCCCAGCCAGGTGTGGGACCCACATGATGCAGCAGACCTCTCCTGTCTTGTCTGTTGCTCCCCTCAGCAGTATATTTTAGTTAATCTGCCTGTTTTATTCCCCACTCAGTCTCTGGTGAATCTCTTAACCAGCCCCCTACATCTATCCTACACCTCAGCTCTTGTATGCATACATAAATAACTCTTTATAAAAAATAAATATTTGGTAAAAATAATTTTCAGAACATTTACCATAGTATTCAATATATAGAGACTAAAATATAGGATGTTTAATTTCAGAATATACTATTGTATGTTTTTCTGATATACATAGCAAAAAAAAGTAATATTGATAATTCTTCACCTTTGTATAACTTTTACAACTTATAATTTAATTTCAGTTATATAATATTAATCTAGTTATAGTGTATTATATTATAAATTCAAACAAAAACTTTATTTAAAAGTTAGGGGAGATGTTTCTTTTTCAACAATGATAATGGTTCTCTAGTCTAATGACTTAGGCAGTTTTTCACCCTGACAGCAATCAGTGAAGCTACAACCCCATAAATCAAGTTACACTCCCTGACCCCCACAACCCGTTCACTCACTGCAAGGTTACAAATGATGAAAAGCAATAATGACAATAAATCAGGACATTTTTAATGTGAATGGAAGCTATTGGTTCTTCTAGAATGATGTAAAGTTTATAAGGGATATAAAGAAATGTATGAAACCACAAATATGTACAGTCATTTTGGGAATTGATTATTTGAGATGGTGGGTCTGAGGTTCATATTTTGGATCCAGAAATTTCACCTCTAAGCCATAGGAGCTGAAGGTGGAATCCCTCTTTACAGATATGTCTATCATTTTATTTGTGATTCTGAATGCCTGGAAACAACTTCAGTGTTCTACACAGTAAAGTGAGGAGCTACTTAATACATATATTGCCAAAACAAATATCCGTAAAAATAACAGTTGAGGAAAATTAGTACTAATCTAAGATAAAAAAGGTAGATAAAAAAGTGTTGATTAGAGAACTCCTGTTAAAACATGGCACGTGCAATCAAATTTTAAGTCTACTTTAAAATTTTGAACAATAAAGAGCTAATGAAGCAGCAAGCTCCTAACAATCCAGCTCTCCAGGAAAGAGAGATCAGGAGTAGGGGCAGAAATCAGAGAGATGGAGGGTACAGGGAAGACAGAAACCCAAGGAACTAGCTTGGGCTCTCTCTGATTCAGGTTGGGTGGGGGGTGGGGGGGAAGACCCTAACCAAAACAACTCCTGGCCCCTGGTGGCAGTCTGGAGCAGAGACATTCCTGTCCAGGGGGAGAGCCACAGGACCCCAGGGAACAGTGAGGACCACCAAGCATCACCCACCACAAGGATGCTCCCAGACTGGTGTCTCCCCAGGGGAAGTCAGTAGGTCCCTACAAAGTTAAAGCACATTAAACATGTAAGCAGTCAACTCCATCAACACTATTTTGGGCTCCCTTTCTAGACTGTATTTTCAGTGAAGGGCACAAAGTTTAGGGGGACATATTTGACTCATGGTGTGGACTTAGGGTTTCAATCCAGAGGCTCAGTTTATTCAGATGCTGGCAGCTCCCTTTATTCAGTCAAAAGTTCAAGGAAGAGAACTTTTGAGCATTGTCCCTCAGGTCAGGGTTCTCTGAGGTAGGTTGTATAGCTCAAGGGTCTATGGAGAAAATAGGAAAATCTGTTTCCACTGAGGTAAATCCTGTGAGAAGTTATAAATTCCTATGTTTAAGATATGGATGGTCATTGGCTTCCTCAGCTGGCCAGTGTGACCAAGGTCAAGGGTGACAGCAGCACCATGCTGTTCCTTTGGGTTAGCAAGTCATAGTTTTCTTATAGCCTCTTTAATGGGATTCCTAGGTTTATGGATACTCAGGGAAGTTGTCATTCACACCAATCCAAAGGTCCTAACCTTCCAAATTAGTAGCTTGCTAACATCATGTTTGGATTTATCCAGAATTCAGAAGATGAAAAGTTTGTTTGTATGTGTAGCTGAGCCACACTTGGGGGAGAGCTTTAATTAACTGTGGGCTCTGACCACCCATGTCTACAGAGAACTGCAAACTGTCCCTGACTCACACTGTCCTGGCGGAGCTGGAGAACATGAGCCCTGTCTCTATGAGCCTGGATGGAAAGGGGTGCTTTCCTGGAGCACAGATGTGATTTAATTCTATTGTTGTTCCTAAGTCATGACAATTCCATACCCTACTGAGGCAAGAAGTTCCTGGGTCATTTTGACTGGTTTGTTCCAGGCATTAAGCTATTATTAGTCCTCAAAAAGGCTATTAAAGTATTTCATTTATTCTACCTTAAAGATTCAAAATCGGAGGTTCTCAAGAGTTGAGTGATTTTTCCAAAATCTTAAGTATTGAGAGGTATATTTGTATATACCTGCCTGGGGCAACAAACATACCTTTCCCACAGTAACATGCTACCCCCAGAAGCTAAAGATAACTTTGAAAACACCCTGAACACTGTTCACCTAGAAAATATTTATTAAGCAACCACTGTTGCCAAGCACCATGCTGGGGGCTGCTGATGCAGAAAGAATCAGACTAACTAACAGATCTCACCACAGGGTTGGGATGACATGCCTTCAGTCTAGACAGGGGTCATGAAGAGGAGCTACAATGTGCAGTGGGATGACAGGGCAGGCAGAACTGCTAGCAAGACCTGTGGTGCCCCTGTGTGAACAGACAGCAACTGAGTTCACATATATTCATGGGCAAATTATTTTGAAATTCTAATTCACAATGCACCAAAGAAAAAAACGTTATGTAAGCAATAGACATTCAAGGATATCTATGGTGATGAACGTTTTCCCACAGGCCCAGCTCAGTGACTGGGAAGATTCTGTGCTTGATTTACACCTGTCCTTTGACCATGGACCAGGGACTAATGGGCAAGACGGTCAAGAGTACAAAAGAGAAGTAACTTCAGGTGAGGAAATGTGACCAGGTAGCCAGCCACCAAAACTGTTTGGAAATCTAATGATACTGGGTTAAAGACACCCATGTTCTCAAATATAAAGATATTTACGTCCCTTAAAGAACCATAGCTACTTCCTAGTGTATTCAGTTCCACAGTTAGTTTATGCAACCTCAACACCAAACAGAAGTTGCAAATAAATTCAAATGTGCAATGTTCTCCATCTCACCCCGTTTCTGACTGCTTTTGTACACATCACTCACTGAACAGAGTGGCAAAGCATAAGAAAGAAAACATGCTCAAGCAATTCTGCATACCTCTTCTAATGTGGTGTCTGAAATCCCATAGCCTTTCAGGTGCAGACGCTGGAGGTTCTGATCCAGGGCCTGAAAGAGCCCTTTGAAGCAGGTCCTGTCAGCATCTTTGGGGACAATGTAGGTCATCTCCCTGTCACTGCTGTCTTTGAGAAATGCTTGTGGTATATAAGACTGTATCAGAGATGTAGCACAGGCCACACTCTTCAGGTCTTGGTCTTCCAGAACAGGAGACTATTGGGAAAAAAAGTGAGGAATAGCAAGGAATACAAGTTCAAATGCATCAAATCTATATCAACCAATTTCACATATATTCATTAGCAGTCGTTTTGAAATTCTAGAATTATCATTTACACAACAGACATTTAAATAATATATTGTACCATTTCCTTCTTCTTTTTTCTTTTTCCTTGTAATATAAGTCTCTGGCATAAACCTATATAGGAGAAATCCACAGGTCCATCTCATTACTGGAAGACTGGGGACCCCAGGAATATCATGAAGCCTCCCCTTGCCCATGGAGTGCCCTGAAGAGGACTCTGGCCTGGATAAAGGACCATAGATCACAATCTTCCTAAAAAGGACACAATGATTCCACTCAGGAGGAAAGGAGTCATGTCAGGATGGCAAGTTGCTCACCCTGAATTAGAAAGCAAGTAAATAAGGTGCTCAGGGGGCACCAAAGCTAGAGAGAGTCTTTGAAAGCGGGGAGAGTGGAGAGGCTCAAGCCCACACTCATGAATCATACTCCTGAAGCTCTGACTCCCTCACTGACACAAGACAATAACATTGAGACCAAGGTGGGGTTTCAGGAGTACAAATTTCGCATCTCAGATTCCATTCCATTCTGTTTCTGTATTATAACCATGGTCAGTCTCATAAAGAGAATTTCACTGTCATACACAAACACCACAACATTTTGGGCATACCTGCCAGACCACTGGGGCAGATCATGTTACTATCTGGGGCTTCCCCCCTCACCCAACACCTCAGGTGATCAAAACATACCTCAGAGTAAGCGATTTATTGTCCTTCTCAGTCATAGTTTATTTAACAACTAGCCCATTACTCACCGAGGCCTCTAGAGGATCATGGCCTCCCTTACCAATCCACCCTTGTCTGGGCCCTCCACAGAGTGCTCCCTTCAGCTGCCCCTCCTCTGTCCCAAGAGCACTATAGTCAGCCCTCTAAGCAGCTTCTAGTCCACCCCTCTTAGACCTCACTTAACTACTTCTGTTTGTTCCACGAGAACACCCTTTTCCTCCACATGTCCTGCGCCTTCCATACAGGTGCAGAAACCACATTATCATCATTATGTTATGACCCATGTCACAACCAGAATAAATATTTCTCAAGTGACTTCACTACGTAAACTCTCATTCCTTATGCTCCACAGAGGAAGGACACTTCTGCATCACCAGATGCCATACTTGTTTCGTGAGTGTCAGGCTGAGTCCCTGGCCGTAGGACTCAGTCAGGCAGAAAGGAGGCCCACAGCACCGTAGCTTCCCCTCCTGCAGGACAGCGACACGGTCACTGAGTGCCTCAGCCTCGTCCAGGTGGTGGGTGGTAAAGATGACAGTCCGACCTGTGACCAAGAAAAGAGGGATCAGTACTGGCATGATGAAGGCCCTGAGGAGGAGGGTCAAGGTTGTCCTTCAATGAGAGGTTCAGGAGATAATTTGAAGAGCATAGCCAGTTTTAAAACTGGGGGGAAAAATGGAAATGGATTCTGGAGAAGCAACACTGGTCAAGCCACAGAGGTAAGGCCCTGACAGGCTTTCCTCCAGTCTCCCCAGAGAGTTACGATGCAGTTTCTACAAATCCTCCACCTCCTCATGAACCATAGAAGGTGTTTTGACATGAACTAAGAGTGAAACAGAGGCACAAAAGGCAAAGTCGCTGTGTCTATCCTTCCTATTCTGCGACTCTCAGAGGTAGCCAAGGAGTGGAGAGTGGAGAAATCAGCAGATATGTCTGAGTGGGCATCTCTCTCTCTGACACTCAAGTCCTACCCATTCCTTTTTGGATAATCGACTATATACTTAAGGAGAAGCATTATTCTATATAAATGGCTGCTGCATACAAAAATCAATCAACACTGTATTATAGCAGGAATGTGGCCAAGGTACATGCAGATATCTAGAGTCAGGGATTCATCCCCACTTACCTGGAGAAGCCCATAGCAGACAGGGGCCACAGGGCATGTGTTCAGGGAGATGGAAAAAGGGGAGTCAGTAATAGGGACTTGAATTAGGGGCCTTCCCAGGAAGAAAGGTGCCACAGAGCAGTAGACACATATTAAGAGAGTCACACGTGCACTGTGAATTCTGGTGTTTTATTAAGTTTACCAGCTTTCTTGGGGGGCAACGGGGTAGGTTCAGATTGACCTCAGATGATTAAATGTCAGAGATTATAACAGATGATTTTATAAAGTTTATCATCGAAAAAGAAATCAGGCTCTCCTTGGTGGCACAATGGGTTAGAACACAGCACTGCAAGTAACCACAGCCACTCCAGTGCAAGTTCGATCCCCAGCCAGGGAAATGAACCACATGGCGCAGCAGACCTCTCCTGACTCTCCTGCTGCTCCCCTCAGTAGTGTACTTTGTCTATCTGCCTACTCTGCTCCCCACTCTGTCTCTGGTGAATCCTCTTATGGCCCCTGCAACTCTGGCCTGTACCCCAGTTCCGTGTGCATAAATAAATAAATATTAAAAAAAAAAAACAGAGAGAAAGAAAAAAGAAATCAACTGAAATCTAAGTTTGGACTTTAGATTAACTGTGTGCATGCTTGATCTTTATTGGTTTCTCAATGGATTTTAAGTAGACTCAAGATGTGATTCCAAACTTCAAAGGATAAACATTACTTTCCAGGACATTTCTTTACTGCGTCTATCTCTGTTCAGAGGGTAATACAATCTCTCTTTGTATCTGAAAATGGTACAACCCACACTCACCCTTTTTATTTTAATATTAACATTGCTAACCTGTCATTGTGCATTGATGCACCAGATATAAAATCATACATTTTCATGGAAGTACACATACTTCTGCCAAAATCTTATAAGATTTGAAAATGGACAAAGTGAATTCCAGAGGCATTGAATATTTTAGAATTTAGATGATACAGGAAGCACAGAGCAAGGGTGTGAACGCAGAACGCTTTGGTCATATGTGTTTATTTGCCTTAGCCACCTTCCTCCATATCAACCATCCATGGGAGGTGTGAGAGGCCTGGAGCCAGGGTTGATTAAGCACTCAGAGCTGCACATCACTGAGCAAGACACACAAAGATAAAATTCCAAGCACACTGAGCTTCAAATGCACTGGTGTTCTGACGGAAGAATCTCTTTCTACTCAGCAGGGAACATTTGTTTTTACTGAGTCTTAGATCTGTTTCACAAAGCTAGTTACCTGGAGGTTTGGGGCTGTTTCCAGAAACATTTTGATTCTCAAAAACATTTTCCTTCTAACACCACCTATCTAAGCCACTTACATCCTACTGATTTTACACTTCAATCAGTTCTGGGACTATTACCAAGGAATACTCCAAAGACAAAAGTCCTGCTAAATGACAGAAGACGGTGAACAAATATTTAACATATAGCAACAAAATGTGAGTAAAGCTCTCTGTTTCTGAGCCATCAATTGCATCTTGTTCTCTGTCTAGCATTACCTTTATGCTCATAGCACAGAGCTTTAGTTGACCTTTGAAGACCTCATCTCAGATTCAAAAATAAACAAGAGTAGCAGGCTCTGTGCTGTGCTACAGTTCATGTGTACAGAGATGGTAGACTCTCTTTTTTATCCCTCATCTTTCTTCATCAGCCTGCAGTCAGGATGACATGGAAGTTCTTTAGCCCTGTTTTAATCGTTCTTTTTCAAAATGTCATCAAAATATCTTTAGAGAGTTATAAAGACTCTTGAACAGAATATTCACAATTTGCCACTTTTGCTGATTCTCTACCTTTCCTTAAAGTACTTAGATAAGTGGAGAAAGGGGAACTCTGTGATCCTGTGGCTATTAATGTATCAACTGGTACCCGGTGGTCAACATCCTCTGGTTTGTCAATGATGAACAAGACCACCAAGCACTCCCCTTTTTCATAGTTAGAGATGGGACAGGTATTTTTGAAAGGGTCAGGTCAGGCTTACTGGACCTCACCTTAGATCCACTGGCTTCCAGCTCCTGAGCCTTGGCTTTGTTCCCTCTCAGTGGCAAAGGGTCACCTCATCCTTTACAGACTCCACCTCCCTCTCCTTGTCAAAGTCCACAGGACATGAAAGTAGATACCCAAGTTATAGGTGTTTCCGGGACACCAGAAGCCTTAGCCTCACAAACTTTGACTGCCTGAGACACTGATAGACCCTTCATTTTCTGAGAAATTTTCCAGCCTGGGCCAAAGTCCAGAAAAATCTGGAAGTCAAATTTGCTCACATAATTCTTTTGCTGCTTCTTTTGTTGACTTCTTCCTAAACCCCCTTGAATGATGAAATAGAAAGAAACAGAATGGCATCTTTTTTTCTTCACATCTCCTTTTAGCCATCCTTCTCTCTGACCTTAGCCTTTTGACAAACCAAGTAAGAAAGAAGATCAGGTCTTCTTCCCCAAAGTGTATATCTCAGACCTATGGCTGCTAAAGAAAGGATGAACTGCTTTCTATTTTCCTTTTTGTGTTTTTCTGTATGCAAATCTTAATTTCTTCCAAAAGATGGAGGTTTCTGATCAAGTTAGAAGAAGATATTTTACTAAAAAAGCCAAAAAGAAAAGGAAAGTAAAGATTTGCTAGATCGGATATCAACTATGCCATCTATAGCTATGCATGTTACCTGTCAGAATTGCAGGAGATTCAGAATTTGGGAACTTGTAATTGTATATATCAAGTTTACTCTAACTTACAAGTGTAACATAACACAGGTGAACACAGAATCTCTAAACAAAGCTGAAATTCCACGCTGGGCTTTATGAATGCCCTCTGTGGCCATCAGCAAATCACATACCATTGGTTTCTGCCTTAGTTTTTCATCTGAGAGAATTAAGGATTGTTTTAGATTATAGCAAAGATGCCTCTTTGTTGTAACAAAATATGTATGATCAATACAACTGCCACAGAAATAATGGCTATTGTACATTGCTAACACCATTATCAATTTAATAGATCAAATTACATAATTCCTAGCACTACAGAGATGTTATATAATGAATATATCTCTATATACTGCTGTGAAAATTTCTTTTTCTGAAAAAGATATCGTATTGTCATGGAAATAGGACATGATTCTTTGTACTTGGTAGCCATCTTTGTCTTGCATCACAGTATTATGGGAAGACATAAATAATGATGTACACATCTTACCTTCTCGATACTTAAGGAGAATATCCCAGATGCTGCGGCGGGAACAAGGATCCACCCCACTGGTGGGCTCATCTAGAACCACAGTCCTTGATGTGCCAATGAAAGCAATGCCAATGGAGAGCTTCCTTTTCATGCCACCAGAGAGGGAGTGGGTTTGTTTGTGCTGGTGCTGTGTTAATTCTACATCCTCAAGCGTTCTGAAATGAGAAGAAAAAAAAAATCCCTCACTCATCTCCTGAACATCTTTATGTTTCACTTCAATTTTACACTCCAAATGTAAAAACCTGCAGTAACCAAATCTTTTATAAACAACAGATACATCTACAGGGCCTACATGCCAATATGTGCATGTGTCTTGAACATAGCAAAATTGACCTTGAATTTCTC
Source organism: Condylura cristata (assembly GCF_000260355.1). NCBI lineage: Eukaryota > Metazoa > Chordata > Mammalia > Eulipotyphla > Talpidae > Condylura > Condylura cristata. The sequence goes on from NW_004567105.1 coordinate 39,853,258, forward strand.
ATGGGTCAGCCAACAGACCAATGTTATGCTGCATTCTCAGGATTAGTCAAGAGTTATTCTTGAAAAGTAGTGCTGTCCACTCACACTTTCTGTCAAGGAGCCTCTGTTATCTCAAGACCAGAAGAAGCAGAAGCCCAGCTCCAAAACTCAGCAGAAGGATGAGTCTGGAGAAATCCTTTGACTCTAGCTCACATACACTACATTTTTATAGGGTCACCTTCCTAATTGAGTAATTGGGAAATTCTCACGAAAACCCATGAGTAAAGTATAAATTATCAGAATGCATTAATGTGCGAATAAGCCCTCTTATTATCTGTCTCAAGAGTTCGCAGATGTCAGACACCCAGTACAAAAATATCACTTTGCATGAAGCTTTGATTGGTCTTTCTATGGATCCACTTTCTTTTTTCATAAATAACCTTTCTTACTAAATACCAGCTGATGATTTAACATGTGTTCACATCACATGAATACTAACTCCTCTTGTCACTTAATCATTATTAAAGACTTGTTAAGGGACGTCTTCTAGAATCCTTTGCCTGAGTACTCAAACAAAGTGGATGCCCTCCCTGTTGACCTGCAGCCATGTTTACAAAGACATGGTGATAACAAGTAATCAGAGTGAAAAAGTCAAACAGGAGGAAATTTTAAGGGTTCCACACCTTAAGAACCTTTGGTTTGCAGAAAGCTTTGTAATTTTAGGCAAATACTTGAGTGAAATCCCCAGGACTTACTTGTCTGATTATTGAGTTTTGTTTTGTTTTGTTTTAAAGATTTATTTATTTATGCATATAGAACTGGGGTACAGACCAGAGGTGCAGGAATGGTGAGAGGATTCACCAGAGACAGAGTGGGGAGCAGGACAGGCAGATTGACAAAGTACACTGCTGAGGGGAGCAGTGGGTGAGCCAGGAGAGGTCTGCCATACCATGTAGATCACCTCTGGGGCTGGGGATCGAACTCACACTGATGCAAGTGTGGCTAGTTTGCAGTGGTGCATGCTAACCCATTGCGCCACCAGGGCGGAACATACTAAGTAAAATTTTATGTGTTTTTCATTATGTATATACATCTTTTCCTGACCTAGAAACAGCTTTAGTTGTCTTCTCAGCACTGAGTTTTCAGGCTATCTACCTTATCTTTTCTCCAAGTGGCATAGTAAATTTCCTGTTGGGAAAATCACAACCTAAATTTATGGCAGTAATGTATGTTTCTAATTTTGAAGTGCTGTCTTTGTTGACAACATCCCAGTTGGAAGAGAAGATAAATTGTTCAATTTCAGCAGGAAACTGTCTTGACCATACCATTCAATCATAATTAGACAGTGTCACTACTTCTAGGTAACTGCAGTGCAAAGAAGGTGGACAAGTGTATGTGTTAGTCCCAACTTTGTCATATTTACTAGGAGTCAATCAACAGAGAAGAACAAGTCAGTAAGGAATCAGCTCTTTTAAACATGCAATATATGAAATATGTTAAATACAAAAGTCCTCTGTTCTCTTGATGACAACCCCACCTCACCCACTCATTATCAATATACAGCCTGGATCTTGTCATTTCTAATAACTATAACCAGATATTTTCTTCTTATTACAGCTTTTTTTTTTTTCCTTTTTCAGTCAATCCTTACTTCCAGCAATCAAGCCTACATGATGTTTTTCCTCTTGGAATTAGATGTCTACATGTTCTGTTGAGTCATAGGATCCCAGATGAACCAACTGTGCTCTCACAAGCCAGTCTCTCCCCAGCCCTTTAGAGCCCTTGCCATACCATGTACAGGAAAGTAATCAGCAAGTCAACCCCTTCTGAGTTTGCCTCAGTTACTTGCTCTCTAGCTAAAATATCCTTCCCTTTAGCTCACTTTTACATCTTGAAAGCATCCCATTTTTTGGTCCTTGTTGTTGGGAAATTTCTGGGAAAAATTAATCCTTCCAATGTCTCTCCTATTCTCTCTTTAACTGGCATTAATAAGACCTTCCCCTTCAGTATGCAACTACATTGTTCTTTTTTTAATATTTATTTTTTATTATAGATTTATTTATTTATGCATATAGAACTGGGGTACAGGCCAGAGGTGCAAGGGCAGTAAGAGGATTCACTGAGACAGAGTGGGGAGCAGAACAGGAAGATGGATGAAGTACACTGCTAAGGGTAGCAGCAGGTAAGACAGGAGAGGTCTGCTGCACCATGTGCGTCACCTCCCTGGGTAGGGATCAAACTCAAGCAGCTTCAGCCAGCTTCGCAGTGCTTTCCTTTAACCTGTTGTGCCACAGGAGGGACCACAACTAAATTGTTTTTATCAAGGCCTCAGATGACTTCCATATTGTAGCATAAGTAATGTTATCAAGTAATGTTGTCTTGCAATCCTTCCAGTTTGCAAGAAAAATGCCTAGGGACAAAAAGTGTGGGCAAGGGACATTCACACCTATGATTGTGGATACTTGGGCCCAGAAAGTATGGGCATACACATTTGTAAGTTCATACACCTGTGCCAGAAAACAATGGCTAAAAGGGCAGCGTTACTACAAGATCACAAGCCTCAGAGAGGACATGAGGCTAAAATAGAGAATGCTAGAAAGAAGATGCCAGGGCCTGAGAGACTGAGAAAGGAGTTGCTCAACAGAAAAGAATAACTCTGCAATGTCCTTCTTAAGGGAAGATAGATTCCATCATCCCTTTGACTGTTATCAACCTTGACCTTCATGTGCTTTATGCTTCTCATTGCTGTGCTGTGTTTCTTGGAGGCTGTGAGAACTGACACCTACCTCATCTGGTACTGTTACACAACACACATACAATATCCAAAGCTCATTTCTAACTTCTCATTTTACTTGACCACAACAACATCTGATACATTTGAACACCTTTTCCTCTTTAATGGACTTTTCTCGTCCTTTGACTGGTCACTACACATTGGCCTATTCTCTTCTCTTCACATTGGAATATCCAGGGATCAATCCTTTATTCACTTCTCGTGTCTACCTGCACTCATCTCCCTTCAGTCAAACAAATTGGTATCCAACTTGGTGTACACCAGGAATCTAAGAGTGAAGTTTAACTATACAAAAACATCATTGATTTTAAAGGCTAGCAAAGCACTTCTTTTCATTTATCTTCCTAGGCCAAAAAGAAGAACAAAACAACAATTACCTGACTCTTGACAAATATTTACTATAAATATTCTACTAGGGATCCTATCTCCTCTGAACATACATTCTAGCTGAACTTACATTTTTACTAACTTGTGTGTTAATGAAAACAAGTGAAACTACTAGAATCTAATACAGAGGGTGTTGGTTCTAAATCAGATGTTTTCAGTTTTATCTACCTCTAATTGAGAACTTCTATCCTAAAACATGATCTTGTGATTGTTTTTCTGCAATTTGGCTTGGTTGCTAGGTAACATGCAGGGAAGCTCCTATAATATGGGTGTAGGGCTGAAGTTCAGATGAGAAAGGGAAGTGACATTTTTGCACACCCAAACTAAAGTATGAATATCATTATATGGAAAATGAGAAAACATGGCGGAACTTTTAGTAAGAAAATAGCACCATTTCAGTGATTCCATCAATGAACATACATATGTGTGTGTGTGTGTGTGTGTATGTACATATATTACAATGAAACAAACATTTATACAGAGGGATTTTCATTTTTTTAGTCTGGTGGAAGGAATGGAAGACAAATATAGGAAACCATGTGGTGATAAGCATATAAGAAAAAAATAAAATTAGGTGTAACTCGGCAATGACAGTTAGCCAGGCTTCTCAGAAAGTATTCTCATACAGATGCTTATGGCAGTGACGTCACAGCACACAAACAGGAAAACACAAGAGCAGTCAAGCCAGAGTGGAAACTGTACAGGCACACATCCTTGAACATGATGAACCCACAAGGGGGAAACGGAGGACCAGATAGATCAGTTCCCCTTAAGGAGAACAGGGAATGTGTTTTAGACTACAGTTCCTGTCTCTCACCCCTCAGGACTTGTACTGTATTGACAATTATATTGTCAATACAGAGTGAAGAATCTTGGCTGTGGAGCCTGAGGGAGGAGGAATATTTACACTATACAAATACAAAGCAGCTCTCCCTCCCAAGTGCTGGCCACTCTCTCACACTGCTAACTCAACAATTGAAAAGTAGCTGTTAGCTTTTTGCAACACTTATCAAAGGCAAAAATAATCAAATCATATCAAACCATAGTGCCACATGTGGGATGAGCAAATTATGTCAACTCTCTAAGTACCTCCTACAGATATTCTTAAAAATACACAAATGAAAATCAACAAACAACTATAAACCAAAGACATTCTACAGGGCTGGAGAAGGGAATAGCATCAAAATTGGGATAGGAAGAGTGCATGGGGCCATGGTGATGAATTGGTGGTGGCAAGTCCATGGAGATTACAATTAAGGTGAAAAAAAAGTACAAAAGGAAGAATGATATAAAAAAATAAATAAAACTTGTCAATTAAAAAATACACAAATAAATATAATAACTGAAACTTGAAACCTCATGATATTATGAAGAAAGACCAAGTTTCCAGAATCTAATCACAAAGACATGAGACAGAATTCAAAATTGCTATCACAGGGTCCTCCCTAGTGGCACAACAGCTAGCCACAGCTGCTTCAAGGAGAGTTTGATCCCCCGTCCGGGAGGTGACCCACATGGCACAGCAGACCTCTCCTCTCTCACTGCTGCTCCCCTCAGCAGTGTACTTTGTCAATCTGCCTGTTCTGCTCCCCACTCTGTCTCTGGTGCATCCTATCATTGCCCCTGCACTTCTGTCCTATACCCCAGTTCTGTGTGCATAAATAAATAAATCTTAAAAAAAAATTCTATCACAAAGAAATCAAAGAGGTGAAGAAAAAAATGTTGTAATACAAGCCAAGGTGATACAAGATAGCTTAGGAATTCCAATCAAAGAGATAATAACAAAATTTCCAAAAATGAGTAATATTGAAAAAAAATTAACGAAAATTCTTAGAAATTTAATATTTAAATAATAAAATAATGCAGGTTGTAAACATTGTATAAAATAAAGATTGCCAAAGTTATTTTAGGGGCCAAATGTCTCTACCACTGTAACAGTACTTTTACCCCAGCTACGGTCCTTGCACCCACACACAACACTCCCATTCCATCATTCCTACCTCGTATTCCTGGAAAATAACTGTTCCCTGACTAGGGGACACTTAAAAAAGTGTTCTGCTGCCTTCCCCCTCTATGTTTCTACTAATCTCTAACAAGATAAGAGAATCTTCTTTTCCTGCCTTGGGTTTTCAGTTAGCCAGCTTTTAACTTTGAATTGCGTTTTGGGTCTTCCACTGGCTCAGTAATAAATGAGTCTATCACCTCCAGGCTCCATTCCCATCCTTCTCATTTCAAATATCCACATGAACCCATGTTTCAGGCACACAACTTCCACGCACAGCCAATGTCATTCTCTTTCACTTACCTGCATCAATGAATACTTTCAAGACAAATCAAATCAAACTCAGTGTCTTCCCTGAGAAGTCTTTCCCGTTTTCCCAATGTTGGTAGTTGTGTCACAATTTCATGGTTAAATATTTGCTATTTTTTTTTCTTCAGATAAAGATACAGAAGTTTTATATAGCATCCCAATGCACTTCACTAAGTTGTACAGGGCACAGAACATGAGAACAAAGATATCATATTACTAACTTGTTGACTTGCTGCTGTAATTCCTTTGGGGTCCACTGTGGTGCCTTTATGGAAGCGAAGAGCAACAGATGTTCCAACACAGTGAGGTTGTCAAACAGGACATCCCGCTGAGGACACACACCCAGTTCTGTCCTGACCACAGATAAGTCTGTTTTCAGGTTCTTGCCATTGATGACAATAGTCCCAGAAGTGGGAGGGTAGAGTCCCGTCAACATGGATCTGCCAGAGAATATAAGACAGCAGGGAGAATACAGGCTGTTTGCTCTGGGCTCCAGCTACCCCATCAGACGCACACCACAGGAGCACACCTTTCCACAGGTCTGGTTTCTGTGGCACACAGTTAAATTGGGGACATTTGTTGCCCGCTTTAACCCTAGAAATGTGAACTTACAATGTTTACCTTTCTACATGATCGATTGTGATCAATGATCTGAGTGGAAGCTCAAGATTATAAACACAACTTGTTTTTACAGATAAGGAAAAAGGCTAAAGGAAGGACATATAGGTCCATGTCACATAAGCCAAGCAGAAGTGCAAACTTCCACTCCCAACTCTGTGGTAAGGTCTTTCTTCCTATGCCCATGTTATAGATCCATATGAAAACCTCAGCAACCTTGTGATGATTCTAGAAATTCTCTTGACTGATCAGACAAAGCTAGTATGAGAATTACCTGCTTCTGATACTTCACTTTAGGAAGTTTATCATTTATATTTTGGCTGTTTTTCTTATTTCTGGAAAGTTAGACAACCACCTATTATAGAACCTACCAAAATCATTACTATCTACCTTTATAAAGTGCATGTTATCCACAAAAATATTTTTCTTAGCAGCTTGTTCATAATCTCCAAAAACTAGAAACAGCCTTAGTTGACATCAACAGGTAAAAGAGTAAATTAATGATGGTGCCCCAGAGTGGATGCAGCAGAATCTTCCCTCAGGTCCAAGCCCAATGACCTGGTGATCACCACAGGAACCCTCAAGCATCCTTTTCAGTAAAAGGAGCCAGACACCATTCCAGTTCTAGAGTTCTGGGAAATGCAAACTCTTTTACAGTGGTAAATCACAGATCTGTGCTCACTTGGGAGATGGGTCAAGGAAGACAGAGAATCTTGTTCCAGAATAAAGCATGTTTGTGTCAGAGTACATCGACAGATACTGTTGCCAGGACATAAATCACACCCCAACAACCTTGATGAACAATTGCCTAGGATATTATGTTTAGACCCCTCTGGGGACTACTATGGAGTAGTATGCAAACATTTTGTACCAGTCTCTGATGGTTTTGTGTGAAATAGTGATACCAATCCATCAGTCTGTCATCTAATAACTGCCAGAAGTGACAGCCCCAAGGAAGACACAAGATACACTTCAAAGAGGCACAAAAAGCAATGCAGTCTGCGAACTTCAAACATCACATGACCCCAAATTTAAATATTATTGTTCCACCAAACACGGATGCCAGGTCATCCTTGCAAGAGAAATGTTTTAGTAAAAGTGTGATGTGGAATACTGGCTTTTGAGTCACTATTCATGCAGCACTTACTTTCCCAATCTGAAAACACTAAAAAATACTCAGCAAGATAAGATCTTCAGCTCTATTTGAACAGCCATGGGGAAAAAAAATAAAAACTTTACATAAATTTTCTTTTAATTGGTTTTCAGTTTTCTGGGTATTTCTTCAGGTTTCTGAAAATATGAGTGATATTTTGGAATCTTAAGCAAAATGTGTGTGTGTTTTTTTTTTTTTACCATTTAATGGGTCATCATTTTAATCCTATTAATAATAAATAAAAACTGACTTGTTTAAAAGAGAAATTCACTAATTTGGGACAGTTATTCATAAACAAGTCTTCAATTTTTAACTGTTTTTGTGTCCTTGAACATTGTGCATCTCTGAGACAACATGAATTAATTTTTAATCAAACTTGAAGTCACTGGATCCTAAACAAAAATAAAGACTTAACAATTAAACAAACACATACAGAACAAGAAATGTAAAAGAAAATACTCAGGTATTTAAACATTTTTAAACACCATTCTGGATTTTTTTTCTATAAATGTGCCAAATAAATAAATAAATAAACTGTAGGAGATAAAGGAACAAATGTCATGAGACTTTCAAAGTCTAAAGTTAAAATTCATGAATTATTTATGGGGAATAAAAAAAGAATTAAAGATAAATTCATCTGCCATCTGCTCTGGCTGCTTAGCCCTGCAATGTCATTGTGATGTGGTTGAGGGCACACTGCAGTCCAGGAGGTGGCTGTCTTCCTGCCATGTCTCTAAGCACTGTATGAAACTAAACTCAAACCAGGAAAAGGAGCATCATCTTCTGCCTTACAGAAAGTGATTTTTGTAGAATCAAAGTACAGCATTTTATGGAAGTGAAATGTGACCCACATGACTGTGGTCTTCCCAGCTCCATTGGTTCCCAGCAGTGCGGTGATCTGGTCACTGTGGAAGGTGAGGGTGAGGTCTTGAACAGCCTTGTGGTGCTCGTACTCCTTGCTTACAGACACCAGGGAGACACCTGGAGGGCCTGCTTCAAGCTTTACTTCCCCATTTTGCAATGGTGACCCTGTGAGGAAGAGGCAAATTTACCCTGAAAGGACTTCAACAACATTAAATAAAGCACACACGTAATCATTCAGTGGACTTCCTTGATTTAATTTCTGACTCTGGGAAACATACAAAGCAATTCAGAAACCTAAGTCATTTATGCTATGCAAGTAACTGCTAGGTGACATCACTAATCATGAAGTTGGGCACCCATGTGTATTCCATCATATAATAAACACACACACACACACAGACGTCTCTTCACTTATATGAAAAGTGACACAACACGCAGGTTAGTTACACAAAAATGTCCATGAGAAATACCCTCTCAAGGAGATGAGAGGTAATTCCTGCTTACTGGTTTTCAAAGTTTCTAAATAATTCTATTTACTTGTGTAAATAAGAAAAAATCATTACTGCAAGTATTGATATTTAAAGCTTAAATCCATCATGGTGGAAGCTTGTTTGTCTACATATTCCATCTGAAGTTGTCCTTTGTGGAAGTGTACCCATGATTGAACAGTGAATGGCGGGCAAAGGTTCATAATTATCCTGCTTGCTTCCTGGAAAGCACTTTTTTCATTTGTAAAGGGCAAACATATTCTCTCTCTCAGAGCTCCTAATACTCCAGTATGTATAACAGCACTTTGCAAATTCTAAAATGCATTTGCTAGACTTTGCAGCCATCCATATTTGCTTTTAGTTTTATAAAAATTCATGCTTGAGCTGAAGCTTCTTAGCTTCTGATTATAATATGCACACAAATGCACATAACACATAGATCAAGGCCCCCAGCCTATGCAAGATGAAAAAAATATCCCATCAGAGGATATTTTCTTGCAAATTGCAATATTTCCAAACCCAAGAGGACCTTCAAGTTGGCAGCAGAGAACAGTACAAACAGTGCCTAGTGCTCAACTTAAAAAGAAAGAAACTGACCAGGAGAAACATATGTCAAATACTGCATTCCTACCAACCTTTATTAGCAAAGTTCTCATTGAAGAAGATCAGGCCGGAATTTAGTGTGCAAGGCTTTTTCTCCATGAAACCACATATATTCTTCCAGTATGATGTAGTGAAGGGGAAATACCATGGTTTCTTTAAACCAAAAGTTCCTACAAAATAAAATGAAATTAAAATTGTTCTTTCTATCTAGAAAAAATGTCTGTAATAAACTAATATGAAATTTTATCCTGTTAACAATATCAGTATGCATCTCATTTAAAAATCTATACACTAAGTGGTAGGTGTCTGTATTAGTATTGCAGAGTGTCCTGATTCTCTCTCTTCAGCCTGACCTTGGTCCTTCTGTAAGGAACCACTTTCATCTACTTCCCCAAGAGGTCTTCAGAACAGGTCTTCAAAAAACTGATAGGTAGTTATTAAAAATAAATGTAGGTGTTGAACAATTGCTGAGTATCCCCCAGATTTAGGTAAAATTCCTGTCCATCACCCTTTTATTTTCCTGCTGCTTTTCTTTTGTCTAGCTTTGATATATGTGTGGATTAGTAGACAAGAGGAAAATAATGGGGAAGATGGAAGATGCACAAATGAATTAATCAATTACAACTTCATAATGCCTACACTTACATATGAAACATATCAACATTATTCAAATGTGTTCTCCAAATTCATTCAATACCACTTAATAGTCACTTTACATTAATCATATGTTGAAATGAAAGTAGCTTTAATTTTTAGCAATTCTGAATTTTCTTTAACACATCCATTCTAGATTATGTTTGATGAATTATATAAATTGAACAAGTGATTGAACAGCTAGACCTACATGAAATCTATTTTAGCATTTTGACCTTTAAGCAAAGGAGAGATTTATAAACATTCCCATATTTTTGATCAGGTGATTCAAGGAAAAACGCGTGGACCCTTCATCTTTTGAAAGTGAAAAGAAGCAGTGAACTAGTATCTGATCTACATTATTATCTGACCATCTGTTATTGGATGACTTATGCCCTCCTAATTAATGTGTTGAGTCCTAAGCCCTAGGACCTCAGAAATGACTATTTAAAGGAGAGTCTTTCTAGAGGTAATTAAGGTTAAATAATGTCATTGGAATGAGTCCAATAGCATTACTAGTGACTTCATGGGAAAAGGCTTAAAATCATACACACACAATGAAGGTCACCTGAGGTAACAAGTCCAGGAGAGAGACCTTAGAGAAACCAACTTGTAATACTTTCATGTTGGAGTTCTGGCCTCCAGGATTGTTAGAAGATAAATTTAAGTCCAACAAGCTGTGTAATTTCCCTGAAGGAACTAATGCATATAGATACTCTCTTAGCAAGGTAGCCACCATTCCTTAATGAGAAGAAAATGACCAGTATATGGACTATTATATCATATCTTAACCACACTCTCTCTATGCACGGTGCCATCCAGGTCTTCACTTGTGTTCATTTGTATAGCTCTGCAATCACCCAATGTGGGAGCACTATTATCAAGTCTCCCTTCCTAATGGGAAAAAGGTATTTAACAAAGCTTGTCCAAAGATACATATAGTGAAGTGAACTGCAAAAGTCATGTAAGCCATAAGGCTGGCCTCACATGGGAACTATGTATTTAAGTACACACAAGAGATAGCAAGAATGTGTTCAGTTCCCCTTTCCAACAAGATCCTCTTGCTTCAAACAAGTAAGAAGACCCAGCTTGCCTACTGCATTTCAGAATCGTCATCTACCTAATGGGAACATTAGAATAACAATTAATGAATGGATAGTGGACTTATAGAAATAAAAGGAGATAATCAGCAAACAGTCACATCGAGAAAACTAGTCTACAAAAAGTCGATCACCATTGGTCTTCCCTCTTGCTCATCAAACAGCTGGTTTTGTTAAGAGGTCTTCTCAGGTGACCATGTCAACAGTTTGGGCAGAAATATCCTCTTGACATCAGCAATAGAAAGCAAAACATCTGAGATTAGTACCACTTTTAAATGAGCAGAGATTAATGGGATGCCTAGAAACATGCTGGAGATACCAAAACACTGAATGTCCTCAGCATCATTCATGAGAGCTGAACTGTGATGTTTTGGGCTGTTGAGTTAATCCAAATATTAATCCAATCTATTAATCCAAATAAGGTGGAAGCTGCCAATTCTAAGGTAGCACAGAAGCCATTCAGTTCTTTTCTACCATTTGCTTTTGTCTTACAATTTTAAATTTGTTCAATGTGCACACTCTGAGAAGCAGTCATCCTGCTCACATTGCCAGAGGTGACTGTGTGCATTAATATGTGCAGAGGCCCTCAGTTTAGGCTGAGTTTTCTTCTCAAGGGCTTTTGCAGGCCAGGAAGCTAATTAGCATTACCCCGAAATTTGACAGAGATAGAAGAAGAAGTCAATGAGATTAGACAGATCAAGCAGAATCAGATTTAATGGCAAACACATAAAAAGAGTTTATGAAACAAAAACTCTTTTAGAGGACCAGATGTTTGCTTGTGAGTTTGAGTTGCACAGAGACCGACAATTGACCCTGAGCCCTGGGGAAGGTGATGAGGTGTCTACAGAGTCTTCTGATCAAACATCAAGGCTAAAAATGTTGGTGTCAGTATCCATCTGATTGCCTTTTAAAAGAGAGAGAAAGAAAATGGAAGAAAACATTTGCTTCAGGATATTTATGAGTGTGTGGATGTGAAAGAAAGAGTTAGAGAGCAAGAAAGACAGAAAGACTGAGAGACTCACCCACCCAATCTTGGGAGACTCCCTACTCACAAGAGACTTTCAAGCAGTGGATCTCAATAATTTTGATATGTGTAAAGAAACATTTGGGTTGGAGCAGTGAATATATGCTTTAAAATGGAGGCTACATTATTACTCAGCTGATGGGGCCTAGGGCAGGAAGTGAGTGCTGCTGAGAAGGCAGGTCTTTCATCAAATTTCCCAAGAAGAAGGACACCACTGAAGGAAGTACCACCGTTGGTCATGAGACAGAGGGTGTGAAGGTAAAATGTGGACAAGAGACTTTGTTGCTGTGTCCATGAGCAGAAAAAAGGTGAGGCAAGGTGAGTGAACTGATGCTTGGCTAGTTACAATAATATGAGCAGGTTTTGGGGCACTGGAGCTGACCCTAATTGTCTGGTCCTGCCTGGGGGATTAGTGTAAAAGGATAGAGACCCAGTGTGGTATGTGTGTGTGTGTGGGCAGGGGTGGGGGGAATACAGAAAAGATGTGGGGATGTGGGTTTGAGATTGCTGGATTTGTGTATGAAAGATATGCTCAAGAGCAAATGTTTTACTAGCTCTAGGAAGTGGCTAGACTTAGAATGGGGCTGAGGGATAGCAGTCTCTGCAGCGTCAGTAATGCAGAAGATTAAAGGTACAATTAATGCAACAAGGATGGCACTAAGCACATTCTCTTTTCAGGATCTTGGAATGGAAGCTTTCCCTACAAAGATGCAGCCCAGCCCGTCCAAGAGTGCCCTTGACTTGCATTCTGTGAACCTTATAACACATGTTCCTACAACTTAAAAGCCCTTTATAGTTGCTGCGGCCTAGGACAGATAAACCTAAATTTCTCCGATGGTTTTACTTATTTTTAATTTTTTAAATATATTCATTAAATCACCCTTCATTTTTGTACAATGTATGATTCCTCCATAAAATTTCCACCATCAATTCACCCATGCACCATCACCATAGCCCCTTTTTTTGCAGGAAATTTTGAAGGGATGCAACGATCTTGAAAATTATTGGAAGACTATGCTTTATGTGGTAACTGTTAATCATTTCAGAAAGCCACATTATCAACATGATGCAAACTCATTGTTTTTGATTTTGCAACACAGTACAACTATAGCAGTCTTCATGCAGTCCGTTACATGTCAAAAGATGTAGATCATTTTTAAAAAACTTAAAACCAAATATTTTTAAATTAACAGTTCCTGAAATACACTGTATTTTTCTTATTTTTCAGCTATTTCATTCTATTGTCACTCTGTATATTTTTACAAATTTTATAGCAAAATAAAATCAAATCCACTTTGAAAAAGCTACACATTGAATTGATTAATATCAAGTCTTCCTATTATTTTTCAATATTATTCTGATGCTATTCCCAAGTATCCACACCAGAGCTTCTCAATAAACCTTCTTAAATTACTGTTTCTTTGTCCAATCCATCCTCCATTTCCTGTTACCTAACAAAGATGATAACTGAAATCTCAAAAATGTTGGAAATTGGATGTAGGTACTGACATGGATAAAATTATAAGATAGGAGATGTCACTTCTTTATGCTTCATTATTATCTGTCCCATGTAATAATAAAAGGAATTAGCTTTATGATACTTTTCCAAATAAGGCCCAGATCACTAACAAAAAAAAAAAATCACCTTTTCTACTTTGTGTCTAATTTTTCCTACGTTAATTCAATTTCTTTAATCATACTTATATATAAACCCATTTTATAATGCATAAATTTGATTTGTTATTGTCTTATTTTTAGATTTTTTCCTAATATTTGCATTTAATTTCACTAATCCCCTTACTTTACTTTTAGTGTCAAATTATTCTGAATAGGTTATTCAAAATCAATTTTTTGAAATATTTTAGGTACAAGCATTTGCATAATTTGTTCTATGTTTTAACGATGTCATGCCTAAACTTTGAGAATTTGTATGATATTTAACTACATGTTACTTGCTTTTCCATTCTCTTTTACATAGAGTTTAGACATTACATTAATTTTGGTACTTTGTATACAGGTATAATTTATTACTTGTGAAATTCATTTTAAGAGAGTAAAGAGCATACTGAACAATATCCATCTTAAAAAATACATACTACATAAAACAGTACTAGTAATTACAAGTCTAATTATGGATCTGAAAATCTAACAATATTTTCTACCAATTTCATTTTTTGTTATTATTGGCAGACTTTGTCAAGGTTTAAAATAATGTCGTTATTTAATCATATGTAAATTATTTATTCTATTTTTTTCTTTTAACTTTTGGGATAGAATCAGCAATTTCATGATAAAAAGGGGAAAATATTCATATCCATTATCATTTTTAACAAACTCCTATGTCTTTCTGTTTTTAACTCTATGTTTTTAGAGTTTCGATCTTTTGTTATGGAATAGCCTCTGGATGTTAGTACACAACTAAGGAGGACCCAGGGATTCCCGATGCTTAAGGGTTCCCTGCTCTAAAAGAGATTCTGCCTACATATACACACATACACACACACACACATACACAAAGGTAGTAGAAGCATAATTTTTGTGTGAATGTTTTAATAGAATTGGTGTGATGGGAAAGAGAGAAAAAAAAAGACTTCAAATAATAGTTTCCCAGTAAAACACTCCAAATTGTCCACCCCCTGGTGGATAAATGCAAGTTAAACAGGTCTATCCCTAAGGAGGGCCACTGAAATCTAAAAGCTTCCCACAAGTCTAAGATAAGTTTATCAAGGAATCATAAGAAAGGGGTCAGGTGGGTGCCAGAGAGCTGGAACAGAAGAGAGACTCACAATTTAAAATATATCACATCAGCATAATGGCTGTCATTTTCTCTGCCAACACCCTGCTGTACCCAGTCTCTCCATATCCCTCATTTACATAGTCTCTTCCAAGTATCTCTTCTAAGTATCTCTAAATGTTTCTCTTCCATCTGCATCCCTCAAGTGCCATTAACCCTTTGTTCTGCATCCCTTTATATATCACCTTGCTCCTTCCCAGCTGTCTGACCCCCACTCAGGATGTTTGATTTCTGTCACACTAGAACATATAATCCAAGCCATCTGCATGCTTTGCAAGTCTCCTCTCCTTTCACAAAGATTGTTTTGGTTAACATGTTCTTTCTTACAAATGATCTAGCTTCAAATCCAGATATAAAAACTTATTCATATTCTCAGAGAAAATGTAGAGAAGGGTATTCATAATTCAGAAGTCATCGCAAGGTCTTCCTGTCTTTATGTCCTTTGTGGGGTGTAGAACAGTATTTGACTGAGAATCACATCACATTCAAAATTGCAAACAGTGTGTATGACCTAGTAAAAAAGTGCAGGTAAATTCACATGAGTTTAAAAGCTTGCATGTGGTCAAGTGAGAGTTGGTTTTGAGTAAAGAAAAAGCTCAAGTTCATGGCTGTTGCTACCAACTTTTACCAGTAGAAATAAAGATCTTTCCAATCCCAAATTTAGCATTTGGGTTCCCTATGTGCCTAAGAAGGATATCTTTTCCTTTCTCTCTGCACTTAGCTTTCAGGATAAAGAAAACGTTCTGAAAACCACAGACATGACTTATCTTCCACTTCTGCTCTCTCAGGTGGGGCATTTCCATAATGGCTTAACTTTACTCTGTCCTTTTGCCCTCTTTTGTTAAATTCTTACAACTTCCTCTTTTCCCCTTCAAATATAGTCTAGATTTTGATACTTCTCATACTACATATCTCTCGCAAGGGAACAATCTTTTATTTGTTGCAAAATATACATTGTAAAATTTACCATCTTAACAATTTTCAAGTGTATAATCACTAATTTTGCCTACATTCATGTTATTGTACAAAAAAAATCCACTGTTTTGATCTTATAAAACTAAAATATATATTCATTAAATCACCATTCTTCATCTTTTCCTACCTACTTTCTGTCTCCATGAATGTGACTGCTCTAGAGGTATTACATAAAGTCCTTCAGAGAAATAGATTAGGATATATAGACATACAGACAGAGAGACAGATATAAAGGCATTCATTCTGAGAAGTTGGCTCATAAAATTATGGAGTCTAAAAAGTATCATGATCTGCTGCCTGTAAGGTGGAGGCTCAGGAGAGCCAGTGGTGTACTTCTACTCCAAATCAAAAGCCAAAAAAACATAGGACTGCTGGGGTTAGTTCCAGGTCAAATCCAGAGACCCGGGAACCAGCATTTCTGATGTCCCACGACGGAGTTGAATGTTCCAGCGCAACTAGAAAGAAAACTCATCCTTCCTTCACATGTTGTTCCATTTAAGGTTCTCAGCATACTGGATGATACCCACCCACAATGGTAATGGGAGTTTTCTTTATTCAATCTAATCTCTTCAGAAAATAAATCACAGAGACCATGTTTTACAGGTATCTGGATATCCAAAGTGCCAGTTAAGTTGACTCATATAATGAACTCAAACTATGTATCTCTTCTAAGACACTTAATGTATCAGTTCCTTTATGATTGACTTATTTTGCTTAGTGTAATGACTTCATATTTTATGTTATAGCTTGTCAGAATTTCAAGGTTAAATAATATGACATTTTATTTATGTGTTCATTTATTGATAGACATTTGGACTAATTAGAAAACTACACTCGAGTGCATAGGGTGACAGGAGAGATAACTAGTCAGTTTGGTGATCCAAACAGTCTCAGACCCCCAAAAAGGAACTTCAGTTTCCATTTAAAAGTAAATTTCATCACCTGCTGCTCACCTATAGCCCATCTCACTTCCAGGGTACACCACCTTATTATTTAAGATACTGCCACCTATCCATTCATAATGCATCCACATTTTACATAAGCTCTGTATTTTTGGTCCCTTCTTAGAACAAAAACCAAGTCTCAT
Organism: Condylura cristata; assembly: GCF_000260355.1. Taxonomy (NCBI): domain Eukaryota; kingdom Metazoa; phylum Chordata; class Mammalia; order Eulipotyphla; family Talpidae; genus Condylura; species Condylura cristata. The sequence continues at coordinate 39,870,068 of NW_004567105.1, forward strand.
ATATCTATTCATAAAGAAGATTGGGAAGACAACATTAAATTCATCATCAAACTGGTAACTTAAATTATTTTAACTAACATTATGTTAATATGCTTGCAAAACATGTGTGTGTGTATGTGTCTCTCTCTGTGATATTTGTTATTTGTACCAAATGTGTATCATTTAAAAAACGTTTAATCAGTTCCTCCCTGGGGCTCAATGGGTTAGGATGCAGCCGCTGCAGAGAAAGTTCGATCCCTCTCCAGAGGTAATCTACATGGCACGGCAGACCTCTCCTTGTCTCGCCAACTGCTCCCCTCAGCAGTGTACTTTGTTGATCTTCCTGTTCTATTCCCCACTCTATCTCTATGGCCATGTTTTACTCTTTATTTCATAGACAAATTTGGTTTCATAGAAGCATATGATCTCCCTTATACTATAACCTATGCAATAAATAGAATTTTACTTCATAGTACACTGACTTACATACACAACAAAAATTATCCACTATCCTCAAAAACAGGTTTGCAGCCCTTCCTCGTGGTGCATCAAGTTAAAGCACTAAGAAGCTAAAGTCACTTCAGCATGAGTTCGAACCCCACCCACCCCGAGGTGATCCACATGACACAGCAGTACTCTCCTGACCCACCCACTGCTCCCCTCAGCAGTGTACTTCGTTGATATGCCTGTTCTGCTCCCCACTCTGTCTCTGGTGTATCCTCTCACTACTCCTGCACTTATGGCCTGTACCCCAATTCTGTGTGCACAAATAAATAAATAACAGGTTTGCTAGATTTCTTTTCATAAATGATGCACAAAAAATTCTATGTGTACATATATATTTCATTTCTCTGTTCATTTCTGAGTTAAAAAATAAACATTTAAAGAACTTTGTACACACATCAATCTATTGACTAAAAGTGGTTTTCTAATTAAAATTATCACAAGTAATTAATTTTCCTACACACACCCTTATATTACTTATCATAATGCTTATCACAATCAGAAAAGGAAAGCATTGTCCTCTACTTGCATTTCCTGGCTCTTTAGTGACATTACATCTTTTTATAATCTTATTAAATATAAACATTTCTTTTTTAATGAATGAATTCCTCAAGTTATTTGCTCATAATAGTTTTTTGAGATGTATTTTTTTTTAAATTTGATTTTTTTTCATATACCATTAGTTTTTATAAACTTGTAAGTTACCCTATAATGTTATTTATCTGTATATTTTGAAATGTTGATTTATAGTCTGATAAGGGAAACTATCAATTTTTATTATGCACGTCGTTGGCATTATGTTTTGAAAGGTCCTAACTACCTTAAAACAATAATTCATCTATTTCTTCCTTATTTTAAATATTATTTCTGATGAATTTATGAATGGGCTTAATTTTTCCCCCAATAAGATTGACTGAATAGCATATCTTTACTAACTGTTTGAAAAAACACACTTATTAATGGAGTAAATTAGTACTTATAAATGGATTGGTTAGAGAACTTTCTAATTTGTTCCATAGTTCTATCATTCTGATAGAACTCCGTTGCTTTAGTCCTTGTCAATATATATTGAGATTTTATATTATCATTAGCCAGCAGTTTCTCTTATGTTCATAATTTTGACCATTATCTTTAATTTTCATCAATTAAGATTAGTATTTTTGTGTTGTATTTGAATGATTATAGTAGGCTTAATTTTATTATTTTATTTAAGGCTACATAATTTGAAATTACATAAATTATATAGAGAAAATCATCATACTTAAAGTGATAAATAATCATGTTCAAGAATATGGCATGTTTTCCATTTTCATATCTATTTTAAGTTGACTTAATTTTCTTTTTATTTGATATATATTGTCTTTTACATTCAGTTCATACTGAGGTATTTTATTTTATGCTATTGAGAAAGAAGTCTTGTCTCCATTTACTCTGTTTATTGCTGATAGGCAGCAATGCTATTAGTTTTTATGTATGTGTACTTGTCCTCAGTCATCTGGTTATGCTTGTTTTTCACTTAATTCTCCCCTATGAAATAGAAATAATTATGGATATGTCCCTTCTTTTTATGCTACTTCTATTTTTTTTCCCTATGGCTAGAAGTTTTGTCTGAACACTGAATTCCATTATTAAATAGCACCTCCAGTGCTGAGAGAGGAGTCACCATGTCTCTTCTGACTCTCAGGTCCCCCATCTGTCTGCTATACTTCTTTTCAAATCCCTTGAACCATTTCACCCTGAGAACAGAGGCAATGGGAAGAGCCCTCTCCCTCCCCACCCATTCCCAAAGCCACAGCCCCAAAGCCTCACAGTCAACCTAGAACAGCGAAGGCTCTGTGATTCTGGACACCAGCCTGCTGTGTGTGCCCAGTGCCTTTTAATTTGTTTACGATTCAGCCTTTCTTCCCTCCTGTTTCTTATGACACCAATGTTTCCTTCAGGGTAGACCTTTCCCACCAGCACACAGGCATGTAATTATGTCACCCAATTTAGGTAACAATAACCAGAAAGACCATGGTCAGATCCAGCCTTTCTCTCTCTGATTCCCCTGTCACTATAGCTACTGCTCCTATGGGATTCAATCTTACTCAACCGTGCTAGAAAAACTGAAGAATCACAAAAGTCATGCTCCAGTCCCCCTCCCTCCCCTCTTCCCTTAAGCTGGTGCTATCGCGATAAATGGATCAGATGTTTATTCTCTGGATATGACTGAAGTCCTCATGACACGCAGACAAAGGGCAACACTGTCAAAAATTAAAGGAAAGTAAAGTAATGTTTTATGGTCAAGTAGAGTTTTGTTTGTTTGTTTGTTTGTTTGTTTGTTTTCCAAAATACCACTGTGAAATTCTAATCAAATAGGCGGGAATCCTGCATTGAGCAAAATCTTTGCCCAGAACAGAAGTAGAGTGGTTAAAGGAATCAAAGGTAGGTTTTCTTCTTTAGGCCCTGATGGTTGAGGAAAGAATTCAGATTCTTCTAGATCTCTGGCCACACTTTATGTTAAATTCTACATTGCCAAGAGAAACATGTTAGGGGTACATTTATGCTTGTCAGACTCTTTGGGCAAGACATATTGAGATGTAGGTTTTCCATATTAATATTTAGTAAGTGAAAATCTGGCTTTTTAGTAAGTGAAAATCTCCTTGGTAAAAGATGGTTCTTTATTTCCCTTCTTACCACTTGCTTGTCTCCTCCTGGGGAAGAGCAGAAGTCTACAGGGCTATCCCTGGCTTCACCTTTAGGCCTTATCTGTACTCCCCTCCCCGCCCCCCCCCCCATATCCTGGCCACTTCCCTGGCTCCCACTCCAGGACGTGCTCTCACTTTCTGCAGGGCACCTTCTGTCAGTGCCCCTTTCTCCTGAAAAAAAAATTTTTTTTAAGATTTATTTATTTACTTATTCATACAGAACTGGGATACAGGCCAGGGGGGGTGAGAGGATTCACCAAAGGGGAGCAGCGGGCAGGTCAGGAGAGGTCTGCCACACCATGTGGTCACCTTTGGGGCGGGAATCAAACTCACACTGACTGAAGCAGCTACAGCTTGCTTGCAGTGCTGTGCTTTATCCAGCTGTGCCACCATGGAGGGCCCTCTTCCTGCATTTTACAATCAACTTCTTACCCAGATCCATAACATTTTTCTCTCTGATAACTACCTTCTTGTTAATTCCCAACTATTTGTCATCAACTTGCCTTGTATATGGGCCTTCTCAGTTCATTTTCAAAAATTCATTTCCTAGAATCCATCTTTTCTTAATTCTTATTTGAAGTAATAAGAGAGTGTAATGCAATTTTTTCCAAGTTTATTCTCAATCTTAGTTTATTTTCTGTGTCTCCCCCTTGGGACTTATAATTTGCTGCTTTTATGTAAAATATTCTTTCCAGTGACCCTTATTATTTTGATTTTTATTCATCCTAAATGTTACATAAGCTCTCCATATAATTTTGTCAACAAAATGAATTTTATTTTCCTTTTGTACCTCCATTTTCAATTTGTAGGTGATTATATTCTGTCTCCATTTTTAGTTCTTAGCTTTAAAGGCTGCATGCCACTTAAAAATCCCAAAACTAAGTACTGAGAAGTAATTTCAGCTAGAACATATAAACCCAAGAAAATTCTATTTCTAAAAATATAAATAAAAAATGTCCAAAGCACTATCTCTGTTCTTGGCCTGAGCCAGGCTTATGGTATAACTACTGTCTTCCCTACTTACACACCTAAGAAATCATTGCCGTCAGTGGCTAGCTCTCCCCATTGCCTCCTTGACTGTTTATCAGAAGAAAAGACATCCAAGTGTGGAAACTCTTATGCCATGACAATACAGACAGCTCTGGGTTTGGAGGTGGCCCTGATGTTCACATGTTCTCCATCTCCACAGCTTATTTCTTCTCAACCCAACTTGCCTCCAAGTTCTGCTGTGGGCTGACCCAGACAAAAGACTAGATCTTGACTCCAGCTCCAGCCACTATCTGAATCCCTGTCCCAATCATATCCTCTAAAGACAAAGCCAGTCATGGTCCCCAAACTCTCCCGAAAATGCTCCCTTCACCCCTTCCTTGAATTGGTAAATCTTTTCTGTTTTTAAGTGACGAAAGTTCATTTGCTGGGGAGCTGTATGGTGGGCCTGGGCTGTACCCTCACCTGACCTGCTCCTGTGTGTGTCCTCATGGTTGCCATTCCACATAGGATTCAAAAGCACCGTCTTTTCTTCAACTTTACACTCCCTTTTTAACATCCTATGAATCCCTTTCCAATGCCTTAGATGATAGGTGATTATGCTAACATTCATACCTATTGGGTCAAGATACTTTTTAGTTTGTCATTTTATAAAGTTACATGATTACTTACCAGGAATCAAGTTGCTGAAATACCAGCCACATAAAAAATAAAGGCCTGAATCAAACAGAATCATCCAGCAAACCCAGCCAAATGTCATGCCCACTTGCTCAGGAGCCTGGTACATATTATTCCACTGAATTCCTGGAAGGAAGGAAAAGGTCAGGGAGAGAACAGCACATCCTCTTTTAGTGTAGATTTTGGTAAGATAAGTTCATTAGTGCCATAAACACAACAAAAGCAGAATGCAACTAAAATAAAAAGATCAAAGGAAGATCACAGTAAATGGTAGCTTAATTAACCTCATCTTTTTCAATGATAGCAAGTGGAGTGACCACTAACAACATATTAATAGCTAACACTTTAGAATCTGTAAAAGATCTCCTTATTTATATATAGTTATATGTGCTTAACTAAGTTTATACTTAGGGGAAGTAAATATATTAAAAAAAAAAAAAGGGTTCCTTGAGAACCTGAACTCCAAATGACTCCAAATTAGGTTATTCTCTCTGCTCTGTGAAAATGTATAAAAAAGATATATAAGACCTGGGGTGGGAAAAAAAATCATTATTTCCACAAAATATTTTGACATTTTGCTGTATTAAACTATAAATCGTTTTAATATATATATTTTAATTTTGCTATGGTACAAGCTTAGAACTTACTAAAAAAACATTTATTTACCATTGAGTATTGGAATTTACTCCAAAATATTCAAAGAATTGAACAGTGACCTTGCTTCTTGTTTATCCTCTGGCCTGACTTTGTTTATGGAGCAGTTTGAGAAACTCAGGAGAAATCATTCAGGATGATTTAATGTAGCTTTAGAGTAGTACAGTTCAGAATAGTACAAGTGTATCCAATGTGGAGAAAAGAGAAACTGTGCACTATGGCATGTCTATAAACTGGTACAGCAATTATGGAAAAATATGGAAATTCCTCAAGAAGTTCAGAATAGAAATTCTAGACAATCCAGTAATCCCATTTCAGGATATATGTACAAAAACACTAATCCAAAACCATAGGTATACTCCTAACCTCATGACAGCGCAATTTACATAGCCAAGGGTTGGAAACAATCTATATTGCTCATTGACAGATGAGTATATTAACAAAATGTGTTATATATAAGTAATGTAATACTACGCAGCAATAAAAAAGATGAAACCTTGTCATTTGCAACAACATTGATGGACCTAGAGGTTGTTATGCTTAATAAATCAAATAGAGATAAACACAAATACTTGTCTCATATGTAATACATAAAGAAACACAACAAAGGAACTAAATAAAACAAAAATTATCTTTAGGCTATGAGACTGATTATCAGAAGAGATAGAGGAAAGAAGTAGCTAAATGGGGGTAAAAGAAGTCTATTGTGTGGTAAAAGACAGAATAGGGCATTTAATGGTAAATTTAATTATTATATATGTTGATTTACATCTGAGACTTATATGCTTCAAAGCTAACTCACTGCAATAAAAATTCTTTTAAATTATATCCTCTTGGGCCCTCCCTGGTGGCTCAAGCGTAAAATACAGCACTACAAAACTAGCCACAGCTTCAACAGGAGTTCGAAGTGACCGACACGGTGCAGCATACCTTTCCTGTCTTGCTCGCTGTTCCCCCCAGAAGTCTGCCTGTTCTGCTCCCCACTCTCTGGTGAATCCTCTTACCACCCCACACCTTTGGCCTGTACCCTAGCTCTGTATGCATAAATAAATAAATCTTAACAAAAAAATATATCCTCTTACCTGCCTCTTGTCCTTCTAAGAATGTAACAAAAAATATTCCTTGTCCAAAGGCAGTGGTTGAGAGGAGGCACTGCATAAAATTGATGGAGTGAAAATGAAAGACATGTTAGTGCTTTATTAGGAGGACAGAAAATCTGCAACACTAAATACAAATAGAGAAACCACACACATTCCAACTCTAATGATGTCAAAGCTTTGCTCCAGGCAGTGATTTCAATATTTGAACCTGAAGACTTAGCCACATGTCAGCTTGTTCTGAAAGACTTGATAACAAGCTAGTTTTTAATGTTAAAAAGTATTATTTCTCTTTACTGCAATGCTTGAAGTGTCATAAATCCAATGCATTGTACACAGAAATGTATAATAAAAAAAATAGTGGAAAACAGAATAGGGCAATTTACTATTTTTCATTGGTAAGCGAATGTCCTGGAGCAGACTACAGGCATACTGATGGAACATATACATTATTCTATTTAGAATGGGAGTGTTTTGAAAGAAAATGTATTTTATTTCCAGTGAAAAGGACCTATGTCAGAGAAAAAATAAAAGCCCATTTAAAAATATTATGTGCCAGAGTGAGATTTTATATTTGCCACAAACACTTAAACATATAAAAAGGAAATAAAACCTTATATGCATAGAACCCTTGAAGATAAGTATTGATGTAAAAACAAAAATGACAGCATTTGAAATACGAACTGGATCATTAATAATACATCTTCTTATCTGTAAGGATTATGGAGAAGTGGGGGTAAAGGAAACTACATAGTCATGGTTGCTTTAATTTCCTGAAAACCACTAATTAACAATAATATAAAATCATTGGTTATAAATTAATATGGGTGTGATATAAGCTAATCAGAGCTGATGACATGTATTAATAACTAAAATGTAGATTACATAGCACTACCTTCTTCATATACATTTATTTCAGTGTTATGCATATATGACCAATGGAACCATGGAGGATGGAAAAATAATTTGGTCTTCACCGATTCAAAATGAACAGAGCAGACAACCCTCCCAACAAATGAGAGCATGCTAGACTCTTCTGGCTGCTGTAGGAGGGTAAGTGACCTCTGTCTCTTTAGTACCATTTCAAATTCTCCCTTACTAATGCTAAACATTCATCCCAAGGATTGCAATTAGAGAAATTTGCTTGACGCACATAATACAAATGTGGCCATTTTAATAATGATTAGTTCATCTTTTCTACAGGATTGAATTCCTACTATGTGTCCAGGGCTGTGCTTGCCAAAAAAAACAATCATAAAAGAAAGGAGATGTATCTTAAAAACATGCATGATCCCGACATTGCTAATGGAGTGATCATTCTACTTAATGTGAAGTAATTTACTATGATTCAAGAAAAATGCTTACTTTTTACTTCCAAAAGTTTTCAAAATATATATTTTTTTCTATGTATGAAACAGAAAGACACTGCAGTCTTATGTTTCCTTTAGAATGCTACTGATTTTCCAATGAGTTTTCAAAAGAGTCCCTGTTACAGGGAAAAATGTCAATTTTTAACAGGCTGCCTTCCAGAATAACTACTGCAGATTCAATGAATCACCACTGCAAGACTCCCCACCTGAGGTGGAATAAAGAAAAGCAAATCTTTGAAAACCAATGGAGATCTGAGAATGATCCATTGAAATGTAGAAGATAGCAACTTTGACTTTTTTTTTATTGGGTCAAAGGTGATTTTGTTTTATTTTGTATTTTTTACAAATCAGCCCACTTACCAGAAACATCTGAATAATAGCACTTAATTGGTTGTGTAGAACCAGCAGAACAATATAGGGTAAGAAGCTGATCATGTACACCAGGCTGGCACAAAGGGCCGCGATGTTTGCTTGGCTGAAAAACGCACTCAAAAAGTAACTCAGCATGACAACTGACACCCCAAAGTTGAGGAGAAAGAGGAAAATAATGAAAGCGTTGCTGTGTGCAAAAATGCGGCTTGTCTTCAGGATGACGGCTAGGGCAGCGCTGCTTATGGTCAACACAGCCATATTCTCCAGGAACCAGGCCAGGAACTGGATCACTGGATGCACTCCCATCATCCTCATGTACTGTCAAAACAAAGAAAACCCAAAATTATCTCGGCTGATTATAAGTAGGTAAGCAACAAATAAAATAATGCAAGTTCTAATCAAAACTTAAGAATTACAATCATAAATTAAGATGAGAAGTCTGCTATCATGTTTTTCTGGCTTTTATAAAAATTGTTGAGTGGTGTTATTCTTTCAGTCACATGATCTGCCCTTTGTTGTCCTTCATTGATAGGAAATACCTGCTGAACTGTGACAAGCATTTTAAGCTTCAGTGTAAAATGATTTTTCTGAGACAGGGACTTAGTGTGGCCATACTTGTTGGGAACCCCAACAGAGGGAATAGTTGACAAAGTGACAGTGCTTGGTCCATTATGGGACAAGATTCACCTCCAAGTTCATAATCTCCCCTCCTTCTCTTCCCAGTAAAGTCGGTGGTGATTTACCTCTTCGATCTGGATCTCCCGCTCGTATACCAGTTTTCGGACCATGCTAGCCACTGACACCATCCATGTCAACATCATTATCAAGGGGAAAAAGAAGCCAACATTGTTCAAGAATCTGTAAGAAAACAATTCAGTCATCATGTAAGGGCAAGCATGACTCATTTCAAGCTCATGGTGAGTACTGCTTCTGGTCAAACCTTTTCAAGTTGTTTTTATATATAAGCAACAAAGCACTTTCAGGACTGAAACCTCATTTAACCTTTTCAACAGGCCTGCAAAATGACTATTTGGCATCCTGATTCTGTTAAAAAAAATTTTGAATGCTTATCACCACCAATGTTCCTCACTGATACACTCCTTGAAAGAGTAGGTAGAAGAGGAAATGAGTCATTCATTCAAAACTACAGTTGTGCCCACTTAATTGAGACTTAATCTTCAGTCATTACTAGCAATTGACCATTGATTGTAACCTATAAAATATGTTAAAATTGACAACTGAAGGTATCTTTCTCACTCTCTTCTCAGCACACCGATTTCTAATGCATATTTGAAACGATTATTCTTTAGGGAAATAGTGATAACTATGTCTCAAATCCTATAATATACCATTGTTATCTTTTTCAATTCTCAAGTGTGCTTGATCACACTGTTTCCTGCTTCCTTTTCTTTAAATTCCAGAGTAACTCTTAGCTTTCCATTAATCATCTCAGCTTCCTTCATTAATATCTTCTCCTTTTTTGTAAATCCTTTCACTGAAGGCATTCTCACCACAACCCTGGGCTTTTGTCTTAATGAATCCTTCTGAGCTATAAAGCCACACATGAACTATTTTACTCATTCACTAAGACCAGCCATTGGGTATAGGCTCCATTAATCAACCAAAAAGATAAAGGAGCTACCAGTAGTGACACTATCTAAGTTTCAATGTCTAGACAAAGAACAAAGGTACAGACAAAAAAATTAGCTCTCCAGGCAGAAAAATTTCTCTGCTTTCTTCTCCATAGATTCTCAGAACCCTTCTGTGGTTCAGTCACAGCATTAACTGTGAAGTGGGCCATCATCAGGACCACTGATTTAAGACTTTGCTGTCAGGACTCCCCACCATACTGTTTCTGCTTAGCAAATATCTGCTATATAGTAGAAGCAAAGTATGTGTTAATAAAATCATGAATGAATAAAATAAAGGGAATTATTCTCCTTGTTTTATTCCTTTTCCTGCTTATATTACAGGCCAACTATAATTAATCATCAATTTAATGAATCACATTTTAAAACTAACTATGAGCTTGTATGCTGCACAGTGACAGTTTGCCAAAGGCAGTGTTCTAGATTTTTAGTTATGTGATTTTTCTAGGGTCTTTAAAATAATTTTATAGTGTTCAATGCAAATGGAAGTCTATGAGCAGGAAGTACCATAAATGTTATCTACTTGCAAATCCAACAAATGCTATCTCTTCTTCTACAGTGATAGCATTTACCATAGAGATGAAGCTTAAATCACTGGTAAAGTTAAAAACCATGAATACTGGGCCCTCCCTATTGGTAAACTGGGTTAAAGTGCAGTACTGCAAAGCTAGCAGCAGCCATTTCAGCACCAGTTGGATAACAGGCCAGAGAGGTGACCCACATGGCTTGGCAGACCTCTCCTGTCTGCTTGCCTTAGGAGTGTACTTTGTCAATCTGCCTATTCTGCTACCCACTCTGACTTTGGTGAATTCTCCCACCATCCCTGCACCTCTGGCCTATACCCCCGTTCTATATGCATGAATAAATCTTTAAAAAAAAAAAAGAAAGAAAGAAAACTAATACTGAGTTTGCTTAAGACTTTGGAAAAAAAATTGTCTACTTGGTCCTAATCTTTATCTTAAAAAAAAAAAAAAAGAAAGAAAACTTAATATCAATGAAATAGCTCTTGAATTATTTTCTTATAGCAACTTAGATTCTTTAAAGGAGGCCATAGCCACCATATACAAATATTCCACAAGAGTCTGTCTCCTGCTTCAGGAGTCACACTGGACCAGCATTATGTGCATATTTGTGTTTGTACTCTTCGGGTGTCCCCTGGGCCACTGCACTATTGTAAAGAAGAAATCAGTGGAGGCTTAGAATTGCATAAACTCAAGTCTAGTTTTCTTGAAAAAATTACTGTAGATGCCCTGAGTGTCCAGGTGTGCTGCATATATATGTGCCTCACTGGAACCATTTAATAGCAAACAGAGTAAGAAATTAGAAATAAGAAGGTGCTGTACATGGCTATACAGTTTAGCCCTTTCCTGTTCCTGGAAACCAACGCAAAAGCAACTCAAAAAGGAAGAAAATATGTAATCCAATTCTGCTAAATGCCTGGAAGCAATATTCAATATGTGAGGAAGACTAGAAATAAGATTATGTGGGATTCACACAAAGAAATAGATAGGAGCAATGTCAACAGTAGAATCCCACCCCTACAGATGCAGAATGTGCCATCTAAACCGCACTTCAGAAAAGCCAAGGAGTACTTTCTGAGAACACATTATAAATAAGTGTGAGAACACATTATAAATAAGTGTGTGTTCAGTGTGCATCAAGATGCAGGCTAATTTGTGATTAGACCGTATTCTTTTAAACCTGTTCCCAGAAGGGAGGACTCTATGAATTATGTATACATTTTCAAGAAACACTTGGTCTTTGTCACTGTGGAAAAGAAAGTTTTTGAACTAAGCAACCATTAATGCCACCTGGTTCTCAAATAAAACTCTCTTACAAAAAAAAAAAAAAAAAGAGGGATATTCTGATATCTAAGCCATTCACAATGAGTAACAACAATCTAGCACATTTATGTCAGAAATAAAAAAAAAAAAAAAAGTTGAAGGCAGTTGAAGGCAACAGAATAACAAATGAAAAACACACACCAAAAAGCTGGTGACAAGGAAGATGAAAATAGCAAATTCATTTTTCCCATCAGTTTAAAAATGGAAGGTAATTATATCTATAAATAAAATACCTGCACCAGCAATTCAGTGGTGTGATTGCAAGATAGCAAGAAGACATGAAATATGTACTAGAAGAATTTAGAAAGAAATAGAAGGAAAAATAGTCACCAGACACATGAAGATAAAATTAAAAGAACAAGAACAAAATGACTCTGCACAGAACACAGTACGGGGTATAGAAAATAGTAGTGCAGATAAAGGAATGTTAGAAAGGAAAGAGTTTTAAAGAGTTACAAAAAAGTATTGATAAGAAACACAGGGAAAAAATCTACTACAGTCACTGAAGAAAAAAAAGACATCAACCACTTTAAGATAATCAATTTGTTGCAGTGGAGAAACATCAAGAAATTCCATAAGAAAAAAAAAGTAAATGTAGATATTGAAAGATTTCATTTTGCATCATGAAAAATTATCCTATAATGATCAATTAAAAAATGTACCCTGGTAAATTTGTTAACTTTTTAAGTTATTAGTATCTTGTAAAATTTACCAGGTTATATAAAAAAAAAAGGCAGAAATATATCGATATAATCTCAAAGATAAATATAATGGAGTGATTCTGGCAAGATATTTAAAGAAGAGCTAGCCAGGGATTTATTAAGTCAAGGGGTCTTCGAAATACAAAAACTACAAGACAGTTAAGTATGTAAGCTCTTGGGTTATATTGCCTCTTGAGATCTTTTTAATAAAGTTATTAGATGATAAATTTTACCCCACCAAAGAATGACTAGTAAATTATAGTGGAAAGGTAATAGTAAGCAATGGATATATTTTCCAGTAAAAATAAAACTAATGCAAAAATTAAAAATTAAGACAAAATTGACTGGAAATAGGTTCACTGAAAGGTAGAAATTATACCACAAACAAAATTGGAAGGACAGTGGGAATGTGTGAGGGGGAAAAATTAGTTAGTGATTGCCTAACGGCCATTCTATAATTTGACAAATTCAGAATATAATTATAATAAACATAATATAGTAGATTACATTATATAATATATATTATGATGTATTATAATTGTACAAGGAAATATTAAGTAAAATAATATCAACTAATATTACATGATTAAAAAAAGTAAATGGTTGAAAAGAAATTACTTTAAAGTGATATTGCTCATGGGAAAAATCCTTATTAAATATTAGTTTTAAAGCATAAGTATAAAATAAACACATTAATAAGGCCATTATATATATATATATATATACACACACACACACACACACACACATACATATGTAATTATAAATGTTTGCACTTGAAATTCTGTTTCATTCTTCAATCAACCTTCCATACCTTCCAGTTAACAGAACAATCTTTCTGTGAAAAATCTAAAATTGTTGTGCCTGTGCTGAACAAGTACAGACTTTTTCTCGTTACCCCCCTAAACAATATAGTAAAATAACAACTTATTTGTATTGTACTAGGTATTGCAAATAATCTAGAGATAATTACAGGGGGATGTGTATAAATTATATGCAACTGCCATACCATTTTGTAAAAGAGACTTGAACATCTATGGATTTTGATCCTAGAATCAATTCCCTGTATTATCTCTGTATTTCTGAACTGTACTAAACAGCTAACCTTACCTATATAAGAATCGTATAATACATACAAGAACTATATATGAAACAAAATATTTCAAAAAATTTAAAGTGAAAGGACAAGTAAATAATGGGAAGAAATAAAACAAAAAAGAAATAACTAAACCAATTTAATTCATATAAGCAAGAATTATGTCCGCCAAGCATCATGTAAGACTCAAAACACAATTATTCATAACTGTATAAAAAAGGTAATATAGGACTAGCATCAAAAGACCAACACCATACGTAAAAGAGTAGGCAGAAATACACAAGTCTAGGGGACTGTAATTTATCTATCTTATTCTAGGGCCAATGAACAGGACACAAATGAAGATGGAAAAATCTTAAATAGGAGTGTTAGTATCGATCAATTTCTCTAAAAAACAAAATTAAAAATTATGTTCAATTGCCCATAAATCATTCACAAGTGTGGATTATATGTTACTTGCCAGAAAAAAAAAATGATAAATTCCAAAATTAGAAATGATAAACAACATTTTCTAATGGCAATGGAAAAATTAAGAATTTGGTAACTTAGTTTATGATGCACTTTTTGGAATGTTGTCAGTCTGATGGGTTAAAAAATGGTATCTCAGATTGGCTTTAATTTGAAGTTGATATATTACAGGTAAATTGAGTAATTTTTTCATTTGCTTAAAATCCCCAAGTATAAGAAATTTTATTTAATCAGCCCTTGGGTAAAAGATAGAAGTCCATATTATAAGCATCTTGAAAACACTGAATTTTTAGCAACATATCAAATGTAGAGGTCATAGTTAATATCGTGGTTGAAAGAAAAGTTATCACCTTAGGTAGCTACCTAAAAGGGGAAAAAAGGAACTATAAAAATAAAAATAAGGATCTCCCTAGTGGCACGAGGGTTAAATCTTAGAATTCTCACACTATTCTCAGCTACCGAAGCACAAGTTCAATCGCCAATTGGGGAGCTGACCCACATGGCATCGCAGATTGCTGTCTTGTCAGTTGCTCCCGTCAGCAGTGTATTTCAGGTCTCCCTGTTCTGCTCCCTACTATGTCTCTGGTGAATCCTCTCACCATGGTCCCCCATACCTCTGGCCTTTACCCAGTTCTTATATGCATAAATAAATAAACCTTTTTAATAATAATAATAATAAAATAAACACTAGTCTTAGCTAGTGGAACACCATAATTCACTCAAGTTTTTCAAAGTAAGGATACAGTAAAAACAAAAATAGAAATAATTAGTTAAAACTGACAAAACAGATTCTCCCCAGTGGCGCAGTGGGTTAGAGCACAGCACGGAGAAGCTGGCCAGGGTTGCTTCAGTGCAAGTTCTATCTCTGGCCTTGGAGCTGACCCACATGGTCACCTCCTGACCTCACTTGACCTCACCTGACCTGCCTGCTGCTCCCCTCAGTAGTGTACTTCGTCAATATGCCTGTTCTGTCCCCCACTCTACCT
Organism: Condylura cristata; assembly: GCF_000260355.1. Classification (NCBI taxonomy): domain Eukaryota; kingdom Metazoa; phylum Chordata; class Mammalia; order Eulipotyphla; family Talpidae; genus Condylura; species Condylura cristata. Next base: position 39,885,140 of record NW_004567105.1, read on the forward strand.
TTGGTGAATCCTCTCACCACCCCTGCACCTCTGACTTGTACCCCAATTCTGTATGCATAAATAAATCTTTAAAAAAAGGACAAAACAGAGAATCAATAAAGTCCATACATCATCCTTTGAAGCAAGTTAAAGGGAATAACTTGGGTTGGGTGAACTGTGGAGTGAGGGTCATGTTACTCTCACCCCTGGAACTCTAGAAGAGAAGAGTGATTCCTGATACTCTGATCTTCATAGCTTCTAACAATCCTCTGCCTACAGCTTTCTGAAAGCCATGTATCTTTTTTTTTCCCCACTACCAAATATGCCTGTCAATCACAATGCAAGACGCATAGCAAGAGTACAGATGGTTCTGAAGAAATAGCCAAAAAGTCACTCTTAGCAAGATGTCATGATTTCAAGTATGTAAAGCATGCATCACAAGAACAATGAATAGAATATAGGTCTAAAATAAAACAAGAGGGGATGTAGTTTGTTTGCCTTTATTTTTCTCAAGTTTTGATAATTATTTATATATAAAACTAATGATGAAAAAGAAAAAAATTAGTCTTTGAGGAGGTCCCAGTGACCTCAGAAATAGGAGTGACTGTCCCCTCCCTATTATAAGGAGAACATCAATCAACTAAATATGGTCCAGATTCTTCCATGATAGTCCCATTATCTACTCTGGAAGCCAAACAAATGCAGTCAATACATTTTCCAGTTAGGAACTTAAACTTTCTTATTTACTTAAAACTCATTTTAAAGGCTACTCTGATCTATATAGACACTTAATTGTCACCCTCTCTTTTTCTGAAGGTGGCAAATTCTTGATTTACAACTTAATAACCCCTTGTTAATAGTGTTTTTTCTGTGACTTGCTTCTATTAGCACCATCCAGTGAGTTCAAAGACAGAAAAGTGATGAGAATGTTGAATTAAAATCACACATATAAGAAGAATCACCCAGAAAAATCAAATTTGTTATCTGTCACTCGAGATGCAGGACATTGATCTAAGTGCAGTTTTGATGAACTTCTAGCCAAAGTCCCCCCATCACCTTGGTGTCCACCCACCCTTTCACCTTACTTCTCCCTTGCACATTACCACCAATCACCCCAGGGTCCCCACCCCAAAGAAAGCCCAGAATAAAGCAGAGAAGCCACTAAAGGGAAAGAAAAATCTGTCCTTTTCTCCCTCTCTCCTCCTTCAGGAACACAGGACAGCAGGCTCATGTCACTTCACTTCTTATCACTTATGATCGTTGACTTGGATAAGAAAAGAATGAAGAATAGATTTCAGCAAGATGTTCAGAAATAGCCTTCTTAAGACATGCCACTTTGGCATGTGGATTATTTTGAGTTTAGGTCAATCAGGGTTCTGTGGGCTCATGAGAAACGTTTACCACTCTTTTAACTATCTAGAAGAATAAAAATAAAGGGTTTTACCTAGAATTAGTGCTTTCCCTAATAGGAAGAAACATTCTTTCTCCTGGAGAGAACTATTTATAAGGCAATTCACACAGCATTTGGTCTTCATCATAAGTCAATCTGACATCCCCATATCAGGTATACGATTAGTCCTCTGTCCTTAAAGCTCCAGACCACTATCCCATTATTTCAATTTTAAGCTCAGATATATACCCTCATTTTACCCAATTGGCTTTAGAATCCACAATGCTTTAGTCATTCATATACATCTTTACCTAAGCTTATTCCTTTCTTTTATTACTCTGGTATAGGCCCTCCCTGGTGGCACAACAGGTTAAAGCACGGCACTAAGAAGCTATCTGCAGCCATTGCAGCATGAGTTCAATCCCAGCCAGGGAACTGACCCACATGGCATGGCAGACCTCTCCTGTCTCCCTCGCTGCTTCCCTCAGCAGTGTATTTCAGTACATCTGCCTGTTCTATTCCCACTGTGTCTCTGGTGAATCCTTTCAGCTCCCACACCTCTACGCTGTACTCCAGTTCTAATATGCATAAATAAATAAATCTTTAAAAAATACTCTGGGGCCCTCCTTGGTGGCATAGCAGGTTGGAGTGCTGCACTGAGAAGCTAAGCCAAGCTGTGGCTTCGCAGCTGCTTCAGTGCGAGCTCGATCCCCACCCTGGAGATGATCCTCATGGTATAGCAGACCTCTCCTGTCTTTCCCCCTGCTCCCCTCAGCAGTGTACTTTGACATCTGCCAGTTCTGCTCCCCACTCTATTTCTGGTGAATCCTCTCCCAACCACTGCACCTCTGGCCTGTATCCCAGTTCTGTATGCATAAATATAAAATCTTCAAAACAAGACTCTGTTGTTAATGTCTCTACTAGCCTGAGAAGAACCCAGTGGAGTAGAGGAAATTTCCCTCTGTCCCTAGAGTGCATAGGGGGCGGGGGCACTTGAGCTCATGTTCGGCTATATCCTCTAGCTCAGACTGTGCCAGATTCATGCACAGAAATATGTAAGGTCCATTCTTCAGGATCTTGTTCCTTTTATTGTTAACTTGCTAGGGAACAATGGAAGAAGGGAGGATTCCCACATGCATGCAAGCCTCTCTGAACGTAGCTCACCTAAAGTCAATCCCATCTTGGCTCTAAAAGTCAAATGAAGGAAGAATTTCCTGAAAGTCAGAGCTGCCCAGATGATGGGCTTCCCCACTGGGGAAACAGCTGCCCACAGAGAATTGTTTCCTTCCCAGGTCTCAGACTTGTCACAAGCATGATTACCATGTCGCCTCTGAGCTGAGGAGGTGGGCATGCTGGTGATTAGCACCCTCACTCATTTTGAGAAGCCTGACACAGCTGTCAGATCCCTGGTCAAGGCTATGCCACCAGCAAGTGGCAGAAATTGGAATCTAAATGCATCATTTTCATCCCATATACTTCCTAATTCAAAGTCTGACATGCTAAGAGGACCCCAGAAGGCAAAAAGCAAAAACAGCCTCAGAAGTTAAGATTTATTACCAGAACCTGATATGCTGAAGCTGTGAAAAACTATTAACTCAGACTTCTGGCCAGAAAATATTTCTTCATTCAAAACCTTTCCTATTGTTCAGGAAGCCAGTGTGCTCAGGCAACTGGGACTAGCACATTCTTGCTATTCTCAGTGTCTTTATCTCAGTCTCCATCTCTTCCCACTCCTAACTAGAGATATGAATACATAGTATTCACTTTATGAAGCAAGAAGTTTCTAAAGCTAAAGAGGTTTCATCTCTGCATACCTCCTAGTAGCTAGCAAACTGCACTATATAGGAAAAAAAATGCTTATTGAGTGAATGAATAAAGGACTAAATACACATGTGAATGAAGGCACAGGAATAAGATTTCAGACGCAGAGCTTGCAGTGTTTTTAAATGAAAGTCTCTGGATTTTGACTGCATTTTCTTTGTTGTACAGAACCGCCCCACTGATGACAAGACAATGAGCAGCTTTGGCGCCCGAACACTAATAATACACCTGCCCTCACTGTGACCGTCAGAATACCCCACACATTTCAAACTCCCACACAGCCCAGGTTCAGAACCCCAGTGAACTCTGAGCTCTGATTAACATAGAAAGCAAGTCAGATGCGCACACACAATGGAGCACAGTGACAGCTGAGTGACCAAGGGTGTACACATGATCTGAAACAAAATGCTTAAAAGTAGAAAGTGGCCATTAACAGTTCACCAGGGAGTGAAGGCCTTCAGAGGATATCTGACCTTGGAGAGATAACCTGACCTGAGTCTCAAGTTCTTTAGCTATATTTGTCTTACAAGGTTTTTAGAGGATACATGAGACAGTGAGGTTGAAGACATGACACGACTTTAAGGAAGCATGGTTATTTCTAGCGTTGACTGAAAACATCAAAGAGGAAAAATTACATAAATATTTACCTAACGTTTCACAAAAGATCTCTCTCTTGCAAGGAAGTAAATACATAACAGCTTTGTGGCACATGAGAGAAGAAGGATTATAAAACTTTAGTAAATTTATTTCTTCTACTTCCCATCACAGATGGTGTCATCAAGCCAGTTTCGTATATTCTGGCCCATCTCTTTCTGTAGAGCAGGATAGACTGGGGCACAGAGGGTGCTCCTAGGAAAGTGAATTTCCACTATAAACAATAATTATTGAGTAAATAAAAGTGACATGCTTAACAAATTCACTTGAAGTGAATCTCAAAGAGAAGAATAATAAAAATGTGCAACATGAAAGGCTATCCCTACTAGTTAGATTAGGCTTATTTTTTAATGAATAATCCTGTTTTACTTCTTTTAATTATATATATATATGTATATATATATAATATATAATATGCATATACATACACACACATCATTCTCCATTTTGTACATTTTTCATCCCAGTTGTAATCCCCGTGGACTTCCCACCACCACTTCACCCACGTGCCATCACCATAGTCCCATGTGCTCTTCTGACCCCCATTTTGATCCTGTTCACCTCTCTTCCCCCGTAGAATGTCTCTGTTTATAGTTGTTAGTTGATGTTTGTTTTTACATTATTACAATTACCATATATATTTTTCCCCAGTCCCTTACTTTTAGAAATAATAATTCAATATTTCAAGCATGAATTCTGTCAACCCTTCACTCTGGACTTCTCCCAAGACAAATCAAAGTCAGACACTATGTCACCCAGGAGCTGTCACTCAGCCTGACCCCACATGCTCACTGCTCCTGTGGGACTGGCCCACATCCTAGGAGTGAAGATGCCTGAAAGGAGTAGAGGGAATAAAAGTAACTTTCACAGAAATATTCTTTAAGTGTATAAAACACCTCTAAAAAAAGTGTTGTTTTTAATTTTCTGAAAACCTTTATGTAATATTACCTCACTCTTAGAAGCAATATATTGACACTGACAATTTTTTAACTCATGAAGTACACCAGGGTCTCAATCACATAATCATCCTAAAATAACCACCATGAATTTCAATACTGAATCATATGGAGTCCTGCTGCCATCTAACTCTGCAATCTGTTTTATTATTATTATTGCTATTGAATATAATTGCCATACAACATTGTGGAAGTTTGATGTGCATCCAGGCTAAATTCACACGATTATATATTGCAACATGATCACCACTGTAAGTAAGGTAGCTAGTATCTCTATTATATCACTTAATTGTCATTTTATTTTATATTATAAGAATAACTAAGATCTACCCTTTTAGTAAGTCTGATGTTTGTAATTGTTATATAAGTAAAACCTGAAAATCTAGTGCACACATTGCAGACAACTATGCAAACTTAAAAACCAATTCTCAATGTACACCTAGTGACAGGACTTCCCTGATGGCCTAGGGGTTAAGTCTATGCTACCACCAATAAGGCCTGAACAAGCCCAGGTCAGGGAGATAAACCACATGGTGCAGCAAGCCTCTCCTGTCTCACCCACTTTTCCTCCTGGCAGAGTATTTTAGTGAATTTGCTTGCTCTGCTCCCTACCCTGTCTCTGGTGAAACCTCTCATCCCCACCCCTGGCCTGCACCCCAATTATTTTATGCAAAAATGAGTAAAAAAAAAATCATAAAAGTCAAATAAACAAAAACATTAGTGTCTTGTATTGCTAGTTGATATCACATGGAAAAAGCATATTTCATGGAGTTAGCATTCAGTTACTTCCAGCTTCTTAGACATAAATGTTCTACAGTCACAAGATATTATCATCTTGAGGTAAAAGGAGCACCTTCCTCTAACATATTCAATCTCCTTTTCCAAATCTCTTACCCTGTCTGCTGAACAAGTAATAGGTTCATAGGAACAGAAAACTCAGCTCTCTGTTAAGCTGTTTGAAGAACACACAATGTTCTTCCCAACACACCATTTTAGGAACCATCTTCTCTCTGAAGTTTAATACAACCCCTTTTCCTCATATGGAGGAGCAAAAGGAATGTTTGTCCTCACACTCAGACAAGTTGAACCCCCTTTCCCAAGACTGGAGATCATAGCAAATTTAGGAGACAGAAAGACACATTCAGAATGAAATTTTCCAGAGATAGAATCAAAAAAGATACCACCGTAAGATGTCGACTTCTCCAAGCATCTAAAATAGGTTATTGATTCTCGCAATTCCCTGGTACTTAATCTGGGTAAGAAGGTTGAGTCCCTCACACTGGCCAAGAGGAGCTGTCTTGTTGATTTCTGCTCTTAGTGTTATCACTTCCAAGAGAAATGTTTTATAAGCTGAAGAGCAATAGCTGAAAATATTCAAACCCCAAATGTCATTGGTTTGCAAAGAAGAATAACTTTAATAAAATATATTGATGGGGGAAAAAAAGTAGTTCACAGATGCAGAGATGAGGTTGGTGCTTGCCAGAGTTGGAGGCTGAGACAGTGGGCAAAATTGAGAAGGTGGCAAAAGGTACAAACAAACTTCCAGTTATAAAATAAACGAGTCTTGAGGTTGTGAAGTATGACATGGTAACTATAGTTAATGTTGTATTGTATATTTTCAAGTCACTAAGAGAATAAATCTGAAAATTTCTCAACACAAGTCAAAAAGCTTAAATATGATGGTGAAGGTGTTGATGACACAATTTTGATAATCACTTCATAACATAACAACATTCAGTCATTAGGTTGTATACTGAGCCCCCTGTGAAACCTTTGGCCTGTTAAGTGTTTTCAATCACTATTTAATTAATTACACTTAATTGTGTACTATTATAAATAACACTTAAATTTTTCTCACTGGAAAAAAAATATGATTATGGAGATAAAGGAGACCGATTCTGCATTTCTACCATCCTTAAGTATTGCTGATGCTATTGATACATGTATCACATATTTTTAGCAAGTGTCCAGGATCTAGATGCCCATGTCTTTTTACACAAAACTTGACATTTTCATTTATAGTAGATACCAGTAGAGGAACTTGAAATAGACTTATCCCATGATAGAAAGTAATGGAAAAAGATGCATTAATAAGAAAACAAATCATTAGACAAAAGGAAGGCTAAGATGTCAAGATTCCCACCCTGCCATCATGGCCCAGAGATCTGGAGAGACTTGTAGCAGCTACTGTCTGGGAGCCATGCTTTGCTCTAGTCAAGGACAACAATTGCCTGGATTCATTACCTTTGGCTTCACACTGAAGACAAAGCATCTGGTACCTGCTCTCGCAGCTTCAAGGATGTCCCTCTGATTACTGTCACTTTCAGTCCTGTTTTTTCGTGTGCTTTCCAGACCAAGGAAGAAGGGACTGCAAAAGCCATGTCATCCAGGCCTCTAGCCCGGATTTGGGGAGAGATGCTTGTAGGAATGGTACCAACCAGGTTGAGCATACACCACAAAAACTACATGTCTTTCATTGTCTCACAACACTTGGGGCCCAAGCCCCAGATATATCACACCCTACACTCCTCCAATATTCCCAGCCCCCACCCTGCATCAGGTCTGGCCTCCCAGGACCTGCTCTAATACCTGGGCCACTCTCCTTCAACTCACCAGTCAGGGCAGAGGAAATCACCTTCCTCTCTTTGTATAGTTTACACCAGAACATGTGTCAGATAAACAAAGCCCCTGAGAATATTGTTCAAATTTATTCTGAAGAGTCTTTAAAATCACAGATGCTTGGTATCACATTAAAAATCCAATTGAGCACGGCCCTCCCTGGTGGCGCAGCGGGTTAAAGCACAGCACTGAGAATCCAAAGCCGCTTCCGCATGAGTTCGATTCCCGCCTGCCCTGGAGGTGACCACATGGCGTGGCAGACCTCTCCTGACCCGCCCACTGCTCCCCTCAGCAGTGTACTTCGTCGATCTGCCTGTTCTGCTCCCCACTCTGTCTCTGGTGAATCCTCTCACCCTCCGCATCTCTGGCCTGTACCCCAGTTCTGTATGAATAAATAAATCTTAAAAAAAAAAATCCAATTGAGCACATTAGCTCAATAATTATTCTCCAATATGCTATATCAAGGATATTTTAAAAATGGACCTAAATAAGTTTTAAAAGAATGTGTTTTGTTTTATTGATCCTTGAACTAATTACTGAAAATCTTTAAGATTTTTCTTCCCTCAGTTTTCCAAATGCAAGTCTCTTCCCAATTGAGTGGACACTTGGGAAAACAGGACTCTGCCCCAGACTACTCACAGGTCAAGGGTGTGGCATGGGTAAGGAATTGCCTGTGCTTGTGTGGCCGGTTCCGTGGCTTCCTGTCCAGTCTGCACCAAAATGATGGCTCTTTCAATCATGTCTTGCAACGGGACAAAGATGTAGTTATACTTGAAGCCATCAGCTGGCAGGTTCTGAGGATGAAACTTCCAATAAGGGTTTTTCACCAAATCTGTCCTCATGCTGTATAAAACACTGGTGCGGATTGTGTATGTGACATGGGGTGGCAGCAGGAGAGGCTCTGAGGTGAGATTCTTGCCAAGGAAGGAACTGTTGAATATGATACCTAATGGAGGGAAAAGGAAACCAAGGGTCATCACAGAGAGAGTCACACACTGTAAGCACAGGGCCCAACTGAGAACAGGACACTCTTGGACTCAGCACATTCTCCTCTCTTCCAGAAGGGTCTATGGCCCAGGGAATCAAAGCTGATTTTCCAGGTAACTACTGGTAATTTAGAATCAGGGCCTCCTACCTCCTAATCCAACACTCTTTTCTACTTTTAATAAAACCACACAGTGGTGTCATTAATTAGACAAAATAGTATTCATTTTGCATTTTTAGAGGACTTGAAAAATTATACAAGATTCTCAATCAGATTTTCCTTCTCTGGCATTTCAGAGGTATTCCTAAATATTGACATGATCAGGGCTTTTTATCATTCAAATTATACACAGATGAGTTTTGTGTTCTGCCACTTGATTTCTTTAAATTCACATGCAATGTCTGTTATGTGTTGATTTGTACTTCCCTAAAATTCATATACTTCAGAATGTGAACTTATTTGAAGGTAAGGTCATTACATGAGGGTGGGCTCTAATTCAGTGAAATTGGTGTCCTTCTGTAAAAGGGTGCTTGGACACTACATGTACAGAGAAAGACACAGTCAGGGGGATGACTTTCTACCCACCAAGGACGACAGAGCCCGCAAAAGGAACTGGCTTGCTGTTGTATGGGCCAGTGACTTCTGGGCAGAAATGTGAGAAAATCTGTTCTGTAAGCCACTGGTACCTTGACAAAAAAGCCCTAGCTAATTAGCAAAAACCAATTAAAAATAATTCACCATTTATTCAAAATAAGTATGAAAACACATCGTTTTCTCCCTGACTAAATGAGGTGACTATGATCTTTCCCCTAATCCCCAGAGGATCAAGATACTATAATAAAGAAAAGGAATAAAAGAAAAGTGTATCTAATTTAAACAGGAAAATATAATTTGTCATATGAGATTATCAGAAAACATCATAAACTAGTAAAAATAGATGCAGTCACATCAGTCCCAGGAGGGTAAAAATACCAGGCTTCATCATGTATGAGGTCTGTCTTCATAAATTAAATGCAATTAGCTCTGTTTCACTGTGCTTGATCTGCAGAGGACTCAATTTCAAAAGCCATTGTTAGAACATTTAAGGAAACGATGCAAAATGATGACCCATGATGCTACTGCCTTTGTGCTCATTTTTTTCACTGACTACTTACTGGCCAAAAAGTCATTCTGCTTCATGAGATCATGTGCTCTAGACTCCAGGATGGCCGGTGAATCCATGGCCTGGAAACGGTTCAATGCCACACAGGAAGAGAGATTGACCAAGAGGTGGCCCAGGAATTGGATGTCTCCAGTCCCTGTATGGTTAAACATCTTGTGCAGCATCCCTCCTGAGGAAAGCAAGCAAATGATAGCCTGGTACCTTTTCCTTCAGCACAGAACAAACAGTTCATATTGTGGAGATTGTGAAAATAAATGTAAAAGTGCATTAAAATTCCTCCATGTAAAAATGTTATTCAAAAGAGTACAATTTTGTTCACATGCAAAATGTGCTAGCAATTTGTTGAATGTAAATTCCAGTTTTTATAAACATTCCCTGTGATGTTGCTAAATACGAAGAAAGGATTTAGAGTGCAGAGGGTGGGGTGGTGCTACAGGAGCAGGAGATGGAGGGAACAAACTGGAGAGAAAGCCTCTGAATAACAGAACTCTGACCTCCCCTCACAGAGAACCTAGCTACACAGAAAAGTTAATGTTCAGCCTGGAGTCAAGTAATTCTAAAAACCAAGCCATCACTGAAGCAGCAGCATATTATGAAAACCAAGAATTTTATCACATTAACTTTGCAAAAACATTTATCAGGAGTGTTGGCTTTGAGGAAATCAACTCCTCCTGTAATCTCCTTCCTGGTTTATGCATTTGAAATGGAAATGGAGTTGCAGATTAAAGTTTGGAACATCTCGTGGCTGAAGTTTAACACCAAATTCTTGTCAGAACAAGACACCAAGGGGTGGGGTGGTATCTCAGTATATATTTTTAAAAAGATTTATTTATTATTTATGCATGCAAGAACTGGGGTGCAGGCTAGAGGTATAGGAAGAGAGACGATTCACCAGAGACAGAGTGGGGAGCAGAGCAGGCAGATCCATGAAGTACACTGCTGAAGGGAGTAGCGGATGGGTCAGGATAGGCCTGCCATGCCATGTGGGTCAGCTCCCTAGCTGAGGATTGAACTCATGCTGCAGTGGCTGTGGAGAGCTGCATAGTGCTGCACTTAACCTGTTGTGCCACCAGGGAAGGCCCGGTGTCTCAGTATCTTAACTCTGGCTTCAGGAAGTTTCTGAGTGCAGGTGAAAGACACAAGAGAAAAATCTGAACACATCTGAAGAGGGAAGTTGGCTAGAAAAGATCTCAGAATTACAAAGGTGGCCAATCTGTGGCAAAGCAAGTCCTTCCTTCAGGTGTGCTCTTCCCAGAGGTGGGCATCTCCTTGTGGGGGATACCACATGCAGAAGAATGTGGAAAAATCAGTTGACATGGTTGGGTCTCAAGGTCTTCCTTGACAGGAAAGAATTATTTCCATCCACAACATTCAGATAACGTGAAACACCTAATGTTCCAAATAAGGCTGAACAGGCGGCATTGTCCTTTATATACTTGAATAGCTTCTCAACCTTTATCACTCACTGTTTCTCAGAGGAGAGGCCAGAACTTGTCACTGTTCTTGGCATAGCCAATTTTTTGCCAAGGTGCACTGTAAGGACCTGGGAAGGCTGGATTTCAGATTACCAGCTTTTCTAAATAAAAATGAGATAGAATTGTCTAGATAAGCACTTTTATCATCTGGCTTAATATTTGCCTTTCAGTAGTTAAGTGCTGCCAGGACATTCACTTTAATGCACAGGAATTAAGGCACAAAGAAAATGGGAACAGAAAGTCACACAGTGGGAGCCCAGCCTCTAAACAACTGGAAAGTGCATCTATGTGGGTGGAACTATATGAAACAGCTATTCAACAAATGTACAAAGTATGTGTACATCATCAATTTCATACAATTTGGCCTAACACAATAGATGACATGATCTCAAGTCCAAGATTTGTATTCCAATTCCACTGATTAAAATATCCTGGCTCTAAGCCTGTTTTGTCATCTACCCTCCATAGTCTATAAAGCATAAATACCCCTTATTGTTGTCTCCTGGGGAGAGAGCAAATAGAAAATTAAAAAAAAAAAAAACATTTAATAAACTATTAAACAAGAGACCAACTAACTCCTACTATTTTGGGAATACACATAGCACTTTAACTCACAATTGAGTGGACCACAAAGAACTTGGTTAAAGAGCCAAATTAAAACATAGATGACAAACTCATCAGTCAATTCATTTAAAGGAAAGAGCCCAAACCTGGTCCTGGCCCAGCATCAATGATAGGAGTGTTGGGCCATGCTGGGGCCACTCTGGCACTGTGGCTTCCTGGAACCACAGGCAAAGAAGCCGGCAAGGAGTGCCAAGCAAGCCAGGTGGGCTCCCAGCAACAGCCGGCCGTGCAATGAGACCCATGTTCCAGCCCTGCTACAGCGCCCCTGAATTGTTAGACATAGCCCTGCTATGAGGCCTGCTCTGGCCGAAGAGCCTTCCCTGATCTCAGAGTAGTTTGAGTCAGGGTGGGGGCTGAGAATCTGGTGCCAGGGTCATAAACGGACCAGTAAGCTCTCTAGTTGTCAGGCAAGGACTGGAGCCCATTATGAAGACTGAACATAGGGGCACATTGATTGGTACTGAACTGGCCCCCACCAAAGAATTAGGTCTGAAAAATAGTCCAGTCAAGATTATAGGGTGGGCACCTGTAAGATGACATCAGCAGAATGAGCAGTCAGCTGGAATTCATTCAGCACGCAGCCTCTAAATCAAAAGGATTCTGCATACAACCTCGAGAAAGAGAAGACTCAGCAGACAACCTCTGAAGAAGCGTCAAGTAGACAACCTATGTGGGACGCCAAGGCATCCATGTACCTATAGACCACCACAGATCTTTGCAGGGACCCCACTGACCTTGCCACTGCTTCCAACTGAAAAGAGTATTGGGCTGGGCACATCTCTCTAAAAGAGCTGTTGGCTATTGGTGTGGGCCAATAGCTCACAAAGAATTATGAAACTATTATATCTGATACCACCTCCTGGTGACTGGTGCTAGCAAGCACGATTGACCAGTGTAGACCAGCACTGCTGACTAGTGGCTGGCACTCTATGTCTAGTCAGCTTTGAGAGCTGTCCACCATTTCTGATCATCCAGCACTGCTTCCTGGTGTAATTGAGGAAGCAATGTCTATTCGGGTGCCCAGTCCAGTGTTATCCAGTTTGGCCTTCAGATAGTTGCATTGGGCTGCTGCAGTGTCACCTCAACAACCCCAACTGTGATCACCACCAACTGCCACCATGAGTTGGCTCCTGGCCCACTGCTTGCCTATGTGACACTGATTCCAGGCCCTTGTCAAAGAGACAGTGCCATCCTGCACAAATGGGTTTTGTTTGGAATTACTGAACTTTGTGGACAGCATCTTGGGTGAAAGAGTGGTCACTTGTAATCTTGAAAACACTTTTCTTTCCCTAATCTCTTATTTGTTAAATAAACTCCATTGTGTTTGCAATCTGAGCCTGAGGGCTTTTGCAATTGTGAACACACAGATGAGGACCCATAGAGAGTAACCCATGGCCCACCTTGGCAATGAATTTTGCAATACTTTTTTTTTTTTTTGCAGGCATGATGGGAACTTTATCTGTTTAAATGACACAATCCAAGAAGCACTATATGATTTGCAAGCAGGTCACCTGCTTACATGGTCTCTTAGATTCCCTAGGGGAACTCATTGGGGACACAGCAAAGAGTGACATCACCATGGGCAAAGTAGCATAGCAGACTCTTCCCAGTCTAACTATGCTACAAAGGACCCATGGGAGGGATTTTACTGGTACTGATATGGGACACACCCCAGAGTGGCCAGTGTTCTGGCTGGTCTCTACTTAGGCATCCAAAGGGTCAGCCAGATCAGTTTGAACAAAAGGACATGGCATCTTTGGGCAGTGTCTCTCAGGGTGGAGCCCATTTGGCCTATGAACAGGACCCTGCTCTCAGAGCACAATCTATGGCTCTAGACATCAGTGGTAGACAGGAGAGTGCCACTCACCACTTCCTGGTGGGCATTTGTGACTGTTTACCCTCAGCATCCCTATTTCCTTTTCATGCAAAGTGGAGTTTTCTAAAGATTCAATGAAATATGCCTGCAATTTTTTGAGAACTCACTGTGTGCTGAGCCCTCAATAAATGTATCTTAGCACCAGGATTATTAATACATAAAAGCAATTCCCAGTAGAGGCAGAGACAGACTGTGCAACCTTCACCCTGCTGCCTTATCAGATATGGGTTTAGATAACAGTGACAATGTTCTGCTGAAAGCCACGTTCTGCGGGGTGCACATATTTCCATACTGCCAACCCTCCTGTCCACCCTAACCTAGATGGAAAGCCAGCATCTCAGCATCTGTGGAGACACGGCATCTGTGGAGACACAGATGGTACGGGCAGAAAACTGGCGTGTCTGGCTGATGCAGAAGCAAAGCTGGTGCCAGACATTTTTAATTTTCTTTTATCTATTTTCTCCATTTATTTCACTCTCCAAGCTTGCACCCATGTCACAGGTGAGGACGCCGAGGTGCAGAATATCTCCAATGTCCCAACACATGACCACTAGTGCAGTGGCAGAGAGAAGACGTAGCAGTGTGCAAGGAGGAGACAGGGTACTTGAAAGAGATTTTACAAGAGAATATTGTGAAATTATTGGTATTTTTCCATGAAATTTCATATTGTACTAATCTGGTCCTTATCTGTTTTAATATACAATTATATCTCATTTTCCTTCAAATGCCAAAGCCAAAGTAATGTCTTTGGGCGATGCATAGCATTTCCTCTGTGAATTGCTGTGTCCTTGTACACCAGTGAGTGAAAATGTACGTAGCAAGTTTCTGGAGAGACAGCGGCACTGTAAAATGCCACTGTGAGAGGTGGGTTTTGTGCAGTGCACAGTGGCTGTGATGAACTCTCCCTTGGGGACTGTTTTCTAAAAAGGGTGGGTACTTATTTGGGAGGCTGAATCTCCCAGAGAGAATAACCCCAGGTACCTTCGAAGAGCAACACACATGGTAAGCTTGGATGAGATAGCCCAAAGCAGGACCTTAGAAGGCATGGCAATGTCAACCTGCTGCGGAAGTTCCAGGGAATAGAAGCATGACAGTAGCAGAGTCAGGTGGAGTTTTTGTCATGGTAGCAGATCCACAATTCCATGGCTTATACTGACAAGTTTTTAAATCTGAGAAAGTTTCAATGTCTATAATGGTCTATAATGTGAGGATATAATGATCTATAATGTCAGGAATGTAAAATCACCTATGGATTAATTCTGAAGATTTTATAGTTTCTTTAGTATCTTGTGTGTCATAAATACCCACTTTTATAATAGCTAAAGAAAAAAAAAGTTCCACCTAGTTAATTTAATTCCTCTGTATGAAACAAAGCAGAATAACTAGATAGCAAGAGACCAAAAAGTAGATTGTACATGGTGTGGAGCTTTGAGAAAATTTTATTTTTGTTCTTATTTTATGGAAAATTAGTGTTAAATGTTATAAGATGGGGCAAATTACAAATATTTTTATATTGTTTATCATCTGTTACTTAGAATATGTGCTTCATAAGGTCACCTAGTAAGTTTGGTTAGGTAATTTAATTGGTTATAATTCTGAATGTTCAGTGGAGTAAGCTTCTGTATTGTATAATTTAAAATATCTCCCATGGACAGAATCAAAGCTGTTAAAAAGAAAATGGGCTTTGCAGAGCTGAATTGTTCATATAGTTGAATAATTATATCTATATCCATGTATATTATATATAACCCAAGCATATGTATAAAAATATACCGATCCAGACACATGTGGTATGTGTGTATGCATGTGTGCACACAGTGTTAGGAATTGGAAAAGCTGTTCTTTACGAAAGTTCAGTAGGAATGGGTGTAGGACTGTAAAGACATTCCACCTTTGAGAGGAAAGCAACAACATCCTTATTTGTTACTAGTCTGCACAGTGGACTAAATGTAGCGCAACGTGTGCATGCTCTATGACTTTGGATAATTCAAGTGTCTCCCCAATGGGAAGGTCTGTGGAAAACAGGGACACACAAAAAAAGTTAAAGCACATTTTATCTCTTAGCCTCTCTAATCCAAGCTCATTTCTTCCCCTTTGTATATGGCAGATAATTAAAGAGAAGTTGAAGGAAGACATAGACAGTTCCAGGAGGCCAGGGAGCACCATACAGACCTTCTGTTAGCCTGCAGGGATACAACAGTTGGGAGCTCACATGGGAGGTGGGGGGTGGGGGGGGGAGAGGAATAGGGTATAAAATTCTATAATACTGTGGGTTCAGTTCCAGCTAGTAATAGTTAAGTGTTGTCTTAGTTCAATGTATATTACCTGAGATGTATATGCATGGTTAGATTTGCCATGTCCAACCAGAAACTGAGAGTTCTCAATGTCTCTATCCCTAAAAATTATGTTAACAACTAGCTCCATCCTTCTGCTCTAATTGAGATTTTCTAAACCTAAGCACTACTAAGGTCCATATCATTTATTGTGGAGGCTTTCCTGACATTATAAAACTTTATGAGGA
>NW_004567105.1:39901301-39908798 GCF_000260355.1 Condylura cristata
GGAGCAGAGAGAGAGGATCTCCTTAGTCTCCCAGGAAATGGATCCCAAGTGAAGACAATGTTAGCACGATTGGGGCAGGAGGAATAGGCAGCAAATGTCACCAGTTAAAGCAAGAGATATAAAACCCTATGGAATGGAAAATATTGTAAGAAAGAAAAGGAAAACATTACTATAATGTGTAAACTAGCTTGAAATTACACAATATTTATCTAGTCATAACAGTGTATGATTTTTTTATGATTCTTGTGTTCAGAACATGGTAGTTGAATAGCTAAATGAATTTATGAATTAATTATGAACATACAATAAATGTTTGTTAACAGATACACTCTTATCTGAGTTCTACTTTTCCAAATCAATGTAATTGCTTTCGACTATTAAGTCAGTAATAGCAATTTATTCTATAAATATACTTTGCAAGTAATAACCCCTATATTGAAATCTTGCATTTTAAAATACATTCTTTAAATGCAAGACTTGAGTGAGCAAATCTGAAAACTTCAGACATGCATATATTTTGGAAAATTCTTGTTTAAGCCCTTCATTTTGTAGATAAGAAATCAGAAAAGAGTGACTTGTTTACATCATCTAGAAACTGTGGCCAAGTGGTGAGGATCCCAGTGCAAGCTACTGGGACAGTGAGACCTTTGCCCTCTACTTACCGTACACCTGGAGCTTTTCAATCAGCGTTTCTACATCAATGTGTAACTTGCTTTCAATAAAGTTTCTTATAAATTTGATTCTCAGTGTTTCCTAAAGGAAAATAAAACAGTTTAAAAAAATAATCACATCATTGTTACTTACCAAACATACTTTTTATGTATATTTCTTTTAGCATATTAGAAAAAATGCACAATACTGAATTCAATTAAGGAAGTTCTGTACACTTCACAATACATAATGGATAATAATTGCTTATGATTTTATTTTTCAATGAAAAATTTAAAACTTCAGCTTAGATTGTAGTTATAATTATCCATCAACACTGAAAACAAAGAATGAAAAAATACTGACTTTTTGACAAATTTTCTAGCAAAACTATATAGTGACTCTACATTGCCTAGCTCATTGCCTAGTTTCCCAGCATCTTTACAGAAAGAGGCTCACTGCTATAAAAGACGGGACGAATGCTTTCAGTGTTTTCTCAAACCATCTCTTTAATCCTTCATTATTCAAATCCTCATCTTTGGAAATACCCCTTTCACATCAACATCTGTATTATTCTTCTTTCATTACTGATGTTCTAATTCTTCGCCTTATTTGCCAATGGCCTTACTTTGGAGAGTTCTTCAGAATTATTTTAATCAAATTAATGAAATGCCATGTCTTTATTTTGTAGTTGGCCTGCTTTTACTTGCATTCTATCACCACACATTTATAACATCCTACTTTCCACAATATAGTGAAAACTGATGTTATAGCATCAATCCCGGATTATGTAGACAGAATATCTGTGTGGGGACAAATTTAGGGTTTGTCACTTCACTGAAGTATATTTAACCATTCTCTATTGTGTCTAATGCACAACTTTATAACTTGAGAACTTCAAATAAAGAAATCACAAATAACTTATCCCTGTGCATTTATTATTTCACTTCTTATATTCATTTATTTATATGTGATATTATCAGTTCTGATCTAAGGGTACTAGGACTTCATTATAAAACCATGGCATTCACTGTTATAAAATATAATTTACCTTTTTGTATTGGGCTTTGGATATTTGTGAAATATTGTATTGGATGTTTCATATATGTTAGTTATTTGATCTCAACGTCTCCAGGGGATGCTATTTTTAACTGACTAAAGGAAGTCAGATGCCATTATTAACAAAAGCACTAGCAGCTTCCTCTGTTAGCAGGTCTAGGTGTCACCTTCTGTCAACGTCAGGACATCACAAACTTTCCCTGACCTTCGTGCAAGTGCTACAAAATGGACACAATTCACCACATTTTCTCCTCTAAGATTAAAAGTTCAAGTGTATGAATATGGGACTTAATTTCTAACATGACTATGTTGTAAACAGTACTTAGTTAACAGTTTCTTACCAAGAAACTCCCTGATTCTTAAGGCCAAATTAGGCATTCTCCGTCACCTTATTATATGCTTTGTAGAATCTCAATTTGTCACATGTAATATGTAATTGTAATTGTGATGGACTTCTTATCAAAGTCTAAACTATTTATATCTGTCCCAACATAGAAAAAGTCTTTATTCCTATATTTAAAAATCAACCCAGTCATAGTGACATCTACACAGTCACATCTAATCCCCTATCCCTTTGTGTGTTATACTACGTTGTTATCTATTATAAACAAAGTTCACTTCAACATTTTCCTATGTTTTTCTGTCATCCTTATAGTCTAGCAAGACTAACCCAGGAAAAACCAGATGAATTAAAAAATCTCATCATATTGGAAATTAAAACAGTAATTTAAAAAATATTCCATAAACAAAATCTCAGTATTTGACTGCTTTACAAATGAATTTTATCAAACCTAGTTATAAATAATAACTAACACCCACCTTGATAAAATTTTTTTGAAAATACAATGATATTTCTCCCTAATACACTTTATAATGCCAATAATGAAACCAGATAAAGGTAGCAAAAGAAAAGTATAGACCTATATCTCTGATGAGCATCAATGGAAAAATCCTCAACAAAATACTAGGAAATTGAATTCAACAGTTTAGTACAACATTTATAGACCATGACCAAGTGAGATTTATCTCATGGATACAAGGGGTATTAATAAATGTAAATTACTTCGTGCAATAAATATTCACAAAATCAAAATTGAATGAATTTAGATATATTGAAAGCTTTTTATAAGATTCAGCATCCATTTAAAAAATCTAAACAGCGTGGTAATAAAAAAAAACCTACCTCAATATAATAAAGGGCATATATCAATATAATAAAGGTCACATATCACTAATCAACAGTCAATATAATAATTAATGCTGAAATATTCTCCCTTAAGATAGGCATCCATCAAGGATGCTTATTGTCACCACTTTTATTTATGTTAGAGGTTTTAGTCAGAGTTATCAGACTCTAAATGTCCCTTAATGGATGAATGGATGGACAAGTTATGGTATAGCCATATCATAAACTATCCAGCTTGCTGAACTACATAAGATGAAATGCAATCATTTTCAGCAAAATGGAGGAAGTTAGAAAGTACTATACATAGCAAGGTAAATCAGAATAATAAAAACAACTGAACATTTACAAAGCAACACAATTCAATCACGTAAAACACTTTAAAAATCAGTGAACATCAACATGCATTTTGAGGGCTCTACGTAAGAGAAAGATGGGAAGCAAAGGGACAAGGTGATGTAAGGGATAAAGTAGAGAAGAAATAAAGAGTACGCAAGCATTATTGCCATAGCCAACAAGAAGCTTACAGGGAATTTAGCTTATTTAGCTCTGTGGTACATTGCCTAACACAAAGAAACAGAAACAAGAAAAAGTTATGAAAAAATAAATATAATTTTGTTAAAGTGGTAACAGCTTCCTTAGCATTCTTCATTCCTCTTATGTATGTATGTTTGTATGAATGTATGTCTGTATGTATATTTATATGTAAACAGTATGCAGAAAATAAATATAAGAAAAGAAACAAAAAAAAGAAATACTCAATTTGCACTATAACTATTTGTGCTACAAACAGAGCTTCGAAGGATTTGTTCAAACAATAAAATAAATTAATCCAAGATTCCCCTTGAGTGAACTTCGGGCTGGCTCACAGCTTGGGAATCTGCTGAAATTAAGAAAATAATGAATGAACAAAAGAAGAAAGACAATAAGAACAGATAAAACATGAAAAAGTTCCAAAGAGAAACCAAAGAGATTAAGAATGCAATAACTGAAATAACAAATACAATAGCAGGGCTTAACAGTAGACTCTGTGAAACTGGGAAATAAATAAGCGAGATGGAAGATAAGGTAGTGGAAATCATACTCAAAGACCAGCAGAAAGAAAAAAAAGAGTGAAGAAAACTGAAGTCCATCTAAGAGACTTATGATACTCTATCAAAAGGAACAAGATTTTTATCATATTGATTCCAAAAGAAAAAGACAGAAATGCTATTTGAGGAAATAATAGTAGGCAATTTCATCAAATTAGGGAAGGAAGGGAAGGAAATACAAACAGATACATGAAGCTCAAAGAGTTTCATCCAAACCAAACTCAAACAGATGTATATCAAAACAATATAAAATTAAAATGCCAAAAATTCAATATAAAAAAAAATCCTAAAAATAGCTAGAAAAATCAAGGAACCACATACAAGGGAAACCCCACAAAATTATAAGCAGATTTATCAATGGGTCAGAGGGAGTGATTGATATTCAAAACTCTACATAAATAAAGCCTCAAAAAATAACAATGATGTAAAATAGATATAAATAAAAAAATAAAAACAAAGAAGGCCTCACACCAAGAAATTCACACTCAGGCTAAAACAAATTTGGAGGAGTGATAGTTTTACAGACAAACAACAACTGAAATAATAAATTCTCTTCTAAGAATTGGCTTTGTAAGAAGTAATAAAAGGTCTATTATAAAAGAAAGAGAATCTCATTAAGAAATATTTATATAGAGAGGAGGGGAATTAAAGTAGAGTTTGATAGAATTAACCCAGAATGAGATTAAGAAGATTACAAGTATACAATACTATATATAAGCCACAGGGTAATATTAAAAACCAAGAGCCTAGAGAAAAATAAATATGAAGTGCAAACACTGTACAGATGGAAGTTATCAAATTACCATGGAAGAGAACTAAAGAAACAAAAATGGATAGGGACAAACAGCAAAATTAACCAGACAATAAAGTAAAATGGCAACTATATTTCAGTGATCTCTATAAATGTTAATGACTGAAATTCATCATTTAAAAGGCACAGAGTTGTTTGTTGGATCAAAAACCAAAAATCCAAACTTCTCTTGTCTTCATGAGATTCTATGTACCTCAATTTTAAATGCTGATTCCAATTGAAGACTGGAAAGCAATCCTACAAGGAAAAGGAACACAAAAAAGGCAGACATACATAGTAATACTGGATAAAATGCAACTAAGTAACAAGAGACAGGAATGGATATTATGTAATTGTAAATCATAAATCCATCATGTAAACATAACATTCCTCAACATATATGCACCAAACAAAAGAGCACTGAAATATATAAGGCAGTGACTAAGAGAACTTACAATATTGACAGCATTATTGACATTAAAGAGGACTTCAACACCCCCTCTTATCAATGGACCATAAAACCAGATAGAAAATCAACAAAGAAACAACCCTAAATGGGAAGTTGGGACAGATGCATATAATAGAGTGCTTTATGCAACCCCCCAAAAGCTTACTACACATTCCATTCAAGGATACTTGAAAATAGACATCATAATGGGCAACAAAAAAAAGTACCAATAAATTCATAAAGATCAAAATTATCTCAAGTATCATTTCTGATTATAATGACATGAAACTACACTATTGAATGACTATTTGGTTGTAAAGGAAATCACAAGACAAATTAAAATATTAGTTAGAAAGAAATTAAAATAAAGACACAGGATACCAAATGGAAGCTTGTGTTCAAAACCTATGAGAATCAAAGAAAACAGTTCTAAGAGTGGTGCTTACAGCAATACAGGCCCACATCAAGAAACAAGGGTGTGGAGAAAAGGAAACCCTTACATAACACTTGCAGGTGAGTGGATGGATGGCCCTATGGAAAAGTGCATGGAAGTTTCTCAACATTTTTAAAATATATCGCTTTAAAACCCAGTAACCCCTGTCATAAATCTACCCTGTTTCTTTCTGTGAGTTCATGCCATTATAATCAGAAATGATACTTGAAGTAATTTTGATCTTTGTGAATTCATCGACACTTATTTGTGGTCTATCATGATGTCTGTTCTCAAAAAACATGAATTTGAAGGGGTATATGCATTCCTATGTTCATTGTAGCAATGTTTATGATAGCCAAGCTATGGAAACAAACTAAGTGTTCAATAGAAGATGAATGGATTAGGAAGATGAATGGATTGTGTATATTTATACAAAATAAGATATTCAACTATATGAAAAGATGAAATCTTGCCATTTGCAATAACATGGACGGAACTGGTAGGTTTTAATGCCAAATGACATAGTCAGAAGAAGAAAGACAAATGCCAGTTAATTTCATTCATATGTAGACTAGAGAACAAAACAAAACCTAGAAATCTAACTGTAGAATTAAAAGCACCACAGAGGAAAGGTAAGAGCTGGGGAGCAAAGGAGAAAAGGAGCCCAATGGACTATGGAAGAGGATTATGTGTGTCTTGGCATGAGCATGTTGTAACACACACCTGAAGAGGTATAAATCTGTACTCCCAATTCATATACAATGTTTTCAACCATTGTTACCTCAATAACAACATGAATAAAAAATTAAAACCAAAAAGTTAAACTTAGTCATAAACAAGCAAGTTAAAGATTATCAGTAACACTATCACACATAAAGCTGTGGCCATGAGAATGAGCATCTCAGATCTGTCCATGACCAGGAACAAATTACTATTATTTCCTCCCTTCACAGAGAAGGTCAGTGATCAACCTAAAACCATCCAAAAGTAAAGGTCAAGTCTGGGAATCAAACCCAGATGAGCTGGCTCTGTGTTTCTGTTATGAAACAACTTGGTCTATTCTATGGTGAATAAGAAATAAGCCAAAAGGCATAAAAATGCAGACAATTTTTTTCATACTGTCAGATTCTAGGTAAGGTTATAGTTACACAATTTTCCCCCATTATTATGTGATCTATATTTATTGAAGTTTTATAGTAAATAATTGTCACACTCTGAAGGAGTTGGGCCATTTAAACCATTGCCCACATTTTTTGAAATACATTAATTTATCAATAGAGTATTAGGGAATGAAAATTGATGATGTAGGAGACCCACAGTTTAAAAGTAGGCAAATCACCTAAAGAAGCATCCTATAGAATTATAGTTGTACTATTCAATTACATACATACATACAATATAATAAAGCATTTCAGACCTATATATAATATAGAATTTAAAGCACAGTTAAATGTTAATAATTGTTCATTATCCTTACAACATTATTAATTGTTTTGTAAAAATTTAATAGTTTACAAAATGTTTTCACACATACCAATTTTACATCAATGTTACTAGAAGACCATGCCCCAGGGATTATGTAGACTCTTACAAAGGGGATTTCTAATTTACCCAAATAGAGGGGTTCTCCAGCCTTTAGTGAGAAGAGAATCCCCACTCACCTGTAGCTGGTTGATCATCTGACCACTTCCACTGTTTTGAAAAATGTTGGACATTTTCAGCAGTATTTCTGATAAACTCTTCAGTTTGTCCACGAAATGAAAGGTATAATTAGCCTGCAAAGTAAAGCATACTTGAATATGTCTCTAGTTATGAAAACTCTTCAGCATACTTCACTTGAAAGGA
>NW_004567105.1:39909862-39911627 GCF_000260355.1 Condylura cristata
TTCTGACCCACCCAACCTCTTCTGACCTGTCCTCTACCCACATCAGCAGTGCGTTTCACTCTGTCTCTTCACTCTATCTGTCTATTCTGCTCCCCACTCTGTCTCTGTCTCTGGTGAATTCTCTCACCCATCCAGCCTCTCCCGCACCTCTGGCCAGTACCCCAGTCCTGTACTCATGAATTTAAAAAAATCTTAAAAAAGAAAAAGAAAACTTATGAAAATTATCACATTTAAATTATAATGAGAAAGCAGTAATAGAAAAATTCTATTGACAATTATAAACATTATTTGCTTGTTGTTATGACGGTGAGTATGGATGAAATAATAATCTATAAGATTGCATACTGAATCAGTAAAAGACTGGAGGGGTACGGAAGAGAAGAGAAAGAGAAAGCACACAAAGGTTCTCTCTCAAGGAAAAGAACCAACTCTCAGGTCAATTGGAAAAAGAATAACATGACATCTTGAAAACAGAAGGGAGAAAACAAAGCAGGAAAATAGACATATAAAACAAATTCCGATGCAAACAGACGAAAAACGAACCACAAAAACAAATATAAATTTCAAAACTATAAGAGATTGACAAATAACACTAAACTTTCCAGCTGTAGCAACAAATTTAATAGTCAAAATATCTTAATCAAAGGCTAAGATTTTTCATACCCATAGAGTTAAGTTAATCACTAAACATGTATGGAGGATATATGAACCAGGTATAGGTGAAGATGCTACAAATATAGCTGTGAACAATATAAAATACTTCAGTTAAAATTATGTTCTAGTGCAGAGACAAAGCTATCAAGGCCAAATATATTTTTAAGTTGAATCAAAAATAAAATTATTAAAAAAAATCAAACAAGAAAGAAAAACTGGAAATGCTAATTACAAAGAAAATAAAATCCATGACAATAAATAAAAATGGAACAGATTGTTTTAGGAAAAATTCACAACTTTCAATGATTAACATTGCATTTATGCGCCCAGTAAGACATTATTAAAATAGATGAAGTAAATAACTATAACTACGAAGATATAATGATCACTGAATAGTAAGAGAGAGGAGCATACCACTGAGTTTTTGCAAAATCAGACAGTAAGTACTAGAAAAATAAAGTCATGAACAAGACCCCATTGTTTTGGGTTAAAACCTGGTTCTGTAGCTTATTTGCTGCATGATCTTAGCCACATTACTTAAACTCTCAGCTTTAGGCTTCAAGAAAATGAGTGTTGATTAATTATAAGTATTAAAGTAAATTAATACTCTAAAGCCTTGGCATCAGATCTGGCAAATGGTAAATGCTCTGTAAATGCCTCCTGCCACAGATATGAAGAGATTGGATGGTGTTATTAATGCCCCAATTTGGGAGATATACAAAACAGCTTAAATCTAAAAATAAAAAACACACATACTATACAGATTATAACTGAATTAAAAAATCTTCATTTGTATTTATCAGATATATGGTAAATTAAGATATTCAAATATACCAATAAATGTTAAAAATACACATAAAACCTTAAATTATGTAAATAAATAAAAAAATCATTACTTATATGTAAATAAATTTAAAATAATAGGCATATACTCTCAGTATTCAAATGCTCAAGTTTCTTAAAATAGTAAGCTGCCAAGGCACAAAGGCATTGTCAATAAAATCTCAATATAAGCTAAAAGACACTTCTCCAAAGAGGAAATGCAGATGGCCAACAAGCATATGAAAAAATGTTCAACATCATTTGTAATAAGGGAGATGCAAATTAAAAC
>NW_004567105.1:39912897-39938185 GCF_000260355.1 Condylura cristata
AGCCACTTCCACATGAGTCCGATCCCTGCCTGCTCTGGAGGTGACCACATAGCATGGCGGACCTCTCCTGACCCGCACGCTGCTCCCCTCAGCAATGTTCTTTGTCAGTCGGCCTGTTCTGCTCCCCGCTCTGTCTCTGGTGAATCCTCTCACCGCCATTGCACCTCTGGCCTGTACCCCAGTTCTGTAATGCATAAATAAATAAATCTTTAAAATAAATAAATAAAGAAAGAAAAGAATATACAAGGAAAACCATAATTAATAATGCATTTAATGGATATATTAATGAAATAATATAGCAGATGTAAGGAAAGCAGAAAGAAAAATAAATAAATAAATAATGGAGGGAAAGAAAATAAAGCATGAGCTATTTCCCTAAATAAACAGCAGAATATAAAAATTTCTACGAAGTAAAATTTTAGTTATTTAATATTGATTAAGGCATCGGGTGTAGCTAAATTAATATTTGGTTTTAATTTGCATATTCTAATATTTTCAAAGCATCAATAATTAAATAATAAATGAAATAAATTAATAGTATTAGAAAACAAGCTACCAAATGTGAAAAATTCTTGTTACATACATAGAAGAATGCTTTTAAGCAAAGGAATGCCATCTCTGTGATATTAGATTGTTAACCCTCAGTGAAATGTTTGTTTTAAAAGATTCCACAATTTACCTATAACCTATGTGAGCTCTCACATAGGAATGGTAACTGTCCAGTGAAGAAGGTCAGCAGCACTGACCACTGACAATGTGCCTCCTGGGCACCCTGGGGGTGGCTACAAATGCTTTTTCGTGAAAAGAGCCAGAACTTATTAAAGAAGTGATTGATCTCAGGTCAGAGGTAGAAAACGGGTACGTCCTTGGAGCAACTCATCCTGCCAAACAGCAGGGCAGCTGTCAAAGATAACTAGAGTTACATCAAAAAAGGGCTTCTCCAAACAAGATATGGCAAGCTCATGTCTACCTCTCTTTGCCTGCTAAGTACCACAAGACATCCAGTAAACAACTCAGGGCTTCCAAAGAGAACTCTCAGAGGTAAAAGAGAAAAGCAAGGTGGATGGACACGGTTACTACAAGAATGCACACCAGGTGTCTCGACCCCAACAGAGAAGGTGATCTACACCCTGCCGTTCCCAACTAACAATCTAGCAAAGGAAGACAGCACCGTGATGTAGTCACAGTCTTCCTTGAATAGACCAGGACTCCAGCGACCAACAGGGGTGAATACCAGCAGCCAGGGCAATTACTCTCCTCCTCTAAGGAGGATGGAGGAATGTGGAGAGGCAGCACAGGGGATCTTGCCACACAAGTGCCAGCACATACACTGCGCAATTAGGAGACTATGGCAGGGGATCCTGCCCTTTTCCCAAGAGGAGGTTCTAGGCCTGGCCATACACCCTGTCCCCACAGCAAGAGAGTTCCTAACACAAACTTGACCTGCACCTCTTCTCCTTCTCTGCTAGTCAAGACACCTGTCCCCACATGAAGGTGACAGGAAAGTAGGCCTGGAGAAACCCTTCTACTCCTCTGGCAGCAGCAGCAGCTGCCAGCAGGACCCTCACACAAAATAAACCAGACAGACTAAAAGACAAACATAAAAGCTGTGACTAATAAAGTATTATTGCAACCACAGTCCACGCATGTTGACTGTCTGCAGCAGTAAAAATGTGTATAGAGGAGCCTACCATAAAAATAAAAGCCCCCACAATACAACTGAAATCACTCACTACAAAGAACCAGAGGCAACCACAAGATAGTAAGGAAGGCATTCACTTGTGCCAATGTTGAGCTAAATCACATTTGTAATGCTCTAGCAAGTGTGTTAAATCACAACAAAATCATAACAAAAATTCTTCAACAAGCAATTATGAAATGTCTTGAAAAATATTAAATAGAAAAACTGAACAAAGGAAATGTTAGGGAAAAGATTATACAGAAATGTAGCTAGAAAAATACAATAATATTTTTCCTTTTTTTTTCTTGTTTTTACTGTGGAAGATGATACATGTGTTAACCTGACTATGGTAATCATTTTACAAAGTACATAATGTAATCATCTCATTATATAATTTAAATAGATTCACTTGTGTTTGTCAACTTTATCTCAAAATACCTGAAAAAATGTAGATATAAAAATAGAATAAGTAGAAGACTTGATCAAATGAAATCTAAGATGGAAATCAATTTATAAATCAGATAATACACAGCTATTCCAATGACCAACTCCACTTGAATCATCAGCATGGGTTTTCATCTTTAGTTATCAGGTACACATACAGGTATATAAAATGCACACTCTTCCACACTGGCAGAGAGGGGGAGAGAAAGGAAGAGAAAATCTTGTTTCTTCTAAAGAAGACTTAGTTCTATCCACAAGTAAATGTTCCAGAATTTATAAAACAAAATCTGATGAGCCATAATTTATTTGTGTCATTATTATGTATGAAAGCAGATATGATTTCCTTTAAATCGTAAGTAGCCATTTGGTTTTGTGAGCTATCGCATAATGATGAGCACCAGCAAATATAAAGTTAAGAACAATGATGAAGCTTGTAATTAATGGCATTAACTAATCTACTTACAAAACAAAAAGTCTGTTTAGTTATGGTCTAAATTCTTTATGTATTTTAATTCATCCAGTGCTCAGTCCTTCTATATTGTAGTTATTATTAACCTCATGTGTAGAAGAGAAAAGGAAAAAAAATGCAAGGTATCTAATTTGCCCACATTTATGAGTATTTGTTTTGTCAAATTGTCTGCTTTGTAAATGTTCAATATTTGTGTTCGTCATTCTAACTTGTTTACTACACATAATTCCCTTAAATGCCTTCCATTTTGCCATAAGTAGCAACATTTTGTTTTTTCTTATGGTTAAGTAGTATTCAATTATGTAGATATAAAATAATTTATTTATCTAGTCATCTATCGAGTGGGAAGTTAGGTTGATTTTATCTCCTAACTATTGTAAATAATGCTGAAAAAAATACAGCATATAATTTGAGGCTTGATGGTTTAATGTTCTTTGCATGGAGCCTAAAAGTGTGAATGCTGAGTCATATAGTATTTTCACTTTTATTTTTAAAGGTAAATTCAAATCATCTTAAAAAATGGCAGCTCCATTTTACATTCTCATAATGACAAAAACTTGCTGGATGGTCTCAAATAGAAGAGACATGAATGAACTTGAAAACTAACAAGTCACATGTGTAGAGTCATATCCAGAACCATAACAAGAACAATATACAGAGATCCACTTGAAAGTGCTAGCAATAAATCATGCTTTAGGAGGAGACCTGAAATAAAAGATATTCAAGTAATCCACAAGAAGTCAAGAAAGAGAAACAGTGGACTTACTAGCCAAAATTAAGGAATAACCTGATGCCCTACAATGTGTGAGTGATTAACCAAATTGAGGCCCACACATATTATGGAATGTTTCCCAGTAATAAAAGTGAATTTTTTACTGACATTTGCATAATATTGCTAGATCTGAAGGAAATTATATGATATATATAATATCACAAGGTGACATATTATGCCATTCCACTTATATAACAATCCTGAAATGACAACACAAAGCATAGAACAGATCAGCAGCAGCCAGAGCTCAGCAGTAGGGCAGGAGGACACAGGGACACCAGGACACCCTGGGAATGGCTGTAAGAGAATGACAAAGACCTGTACTGAGGGACTATTCTGTGTCAGCTTTCATGGCAACACACAGGTCTGTGTGGTGATAAGAACACACAGAACTAAGCACACATAGAAATACAAGTGGGGAAATGGGTCAAGTCAGTGAATTTCAGGTATGTACTGAACTGTGCATGACATTGTACTGAATAGTGTGGGAAGCTACCCCCAGAGAACAGTGGGTGGAGGGCACACAGATTCTGCCATTTCTCACAAATGCATGTGAATCTAAAATAATCCCAAAATTTAAAATTAAGTTTTTAAAGGATAGAAAAGCCAAGTCAAAGAGGTGTTCACTTGCAACAGAACAATTTGAACATCACAAAGAATAAGAGCTACGATGAACTAAAAACATCAAACAGGTTTAAATCCATGAGTTCATAATGATCTATTTTTTAAGTGCACCTTCAAAAGATTATAGAAAGAGCTGAGGCTCAGAGCTCAGAGATCCAACCCAAAGTGTACCAGAAATCCCATGATTAAAGTCTTATTTTCACTTTTATCCCATTGAAAGAAATCACTTGGGTTTTAGCTTCACCTATATCCTATCTACTAACTGCTGAATTTAGAAAAATGCCCTAAACCTCTGTTACTTTTATTATAAATTAAGAGAAAGAAGAAAAAAGGTGACAGTCATAATATGAGACACTAGCTCTGGGCCCATTATCTTCAGCTGTATTCATTATTTCCTTATTTATATCACCCCCTTGCCTCCCCTGCATTCAGATCTTTCACTTGCAGTTTCTAAGTGAATGAGGCAGAAGAATATGAAGAGTTGAAAAGTGTTGGTATTTGTAATAAAGAACAGGATGAATTATTTTCTCTCAGCCAAAATCAAGACAAACCCAGGGAGAGAACACCACTTACCCACAAGACATTTCACTCTGAGGGGGCCCCTCCTCCCTATCTCCACAGGATGGAGGAATAAAGGCAGGTCACTCTGTGATTCCAGAAACGAAGGGGACCCATGTCTGATCTTCCTAAAACAAAAGGCATGGCTGGCCAAGCATCTAAGCAGAGAAATGTGTCAACATCCTTAGTTTACAAGGCTCACACCAATGCCCTGTGTCTTCTCTTAGTGATGTGACACCCAAATAAATTCAGTGCAAACAAGACAAGAAGTGAGGTAGGAAGACTTCTTAGGATTCTGTCATACATGCAATTTTCTGCCTCTGTGCCAAGCTCCAAGCGTTCACCTGGTTCTCTTATATTCCTCTTATAAGTAAAAATCATTCAATATTTTCTTTTTCCTTCTGACTTATTTCACTGAGCATGATCTCTTCTGTCCCCATCCATGTAGCTGCAAATGGCATTAGTTTATCTTTTTTGATTGCTGAGTAGTATTATATTGTGTATGTGTGCGTGTGTGTACATATATATACAAAAAATACATTGTAATTACATTACAAAACATAACACAACAAAACAAAAACCAACAGATAATTATAAAGCAGAGATATCCTACAGGGGAGAGGGGCCAAGAGGAATGTGAGGGACTATGGTGATGACAGGCAGATGAAGTAGGGGAGGGGGGAAGCAAACAGTGTATTAAAATGCATAACAATATGAATAGATACATAAGTTAATAAAAAAATAAGAAAACAATTTCCTAGTGTTCAGAAAAATTCAAGACACAATCTTCACCTTTTCTTTGCTGTTTTCCAGGAACCCAGTTCCAACCCAGAAGAAACACTACTAGCTGCTGTGAATTGCCCATTTATAAGAAGAGGATCACATTTCTGTCATCTCATTTTCTTTTTTTTTTTAAGATTTATTTATTTATGCACACAAGAACTGGGGTACAGACCACAGGTATAGGAGGTGGGTGGGAGGATTCACCAGAGACAGAGGGGTGAGCAGAACAGGCAAAACCACAGCAATACACTGCTGAAGAGAGCAGCAGGAAGATCAGGAGAGGTCTGCCACACCATGTGGGTCAGCTCTCTAGTTGGACATTGAACTCATTGAACTGGTGCTGCAGTGACTGTGGATAGTTTCCATAGTGCTCCACTGTGCCACCAGGGAGGGCCACCACATTTTCTATACTCAGACCCACATATTTCTGTGACTTACTAAGAATACATTTACAAATAAATTTTAGAGATCAGTCAACATCTGTCTCAGTAAATTGAATATTTTTCTTTTTATGAATGTGTCAAAATTTATTTACTCTAGTGACTGTAAACTTGCTTGCCAACCCCGTGATTATAAACTATGATGCAGTAGCTACCCTTGTTTTCAATTATGAGTATATTTTTTATAGTATTGGCATGCTTTTCTAACATAGCCTTCTAGACCTTATACCAATGCAGTCTGACCAGCAATATGTGAGACCACCTCTCTCCTCATACTCTCAACAAGCAGAATGTATTTTCAATGATCTGGCCTATGTCATTCTCATTTGGGTATCTGAAGTTCTCTTCCTAAATTTAACTAATGTTTCACACGTAAGTGTTATTTTGCTTTTTCTCCCTTTGTTTGTGAGCTACGCGTGTGTGTGTGTGTGTGTGTGTATAATTTTCATTTTTCTAATAGCTTATTTTAGTGATTAATTCATTAAGATGTTGAAGATGTTGGGAAAACATCTTCCAAGAGGACAGGCAGTTCAGAGAGGACCCATGGTGAGAGGGCTGGTGTGGGTCTACACCTGTGTCTCTCCTACCTGCACCCCTACTGTGTGGATAGCACTTCTCAGAGTCGAGCCAGTGCTGATGCCACCTTTATGGGTTCACCACAGCAGAGACTCCATGGCCTAATCGAATTCAAGATGAGTTTTGAGTCAAAGGACCTGCATTTATGTCCCTACTTGGCTGAGGACTGACCAGATGCCTTAAATAAATTGTCTCAGCTCTTTGTGCCTTCTTTATCAAGTGGACACAGTGACAGAACTTGTATCCTATAGTGGTTGAACATATATGTCCCCTTTACTTTGCCCTCTATCATATTTGGATAGCCTAAATAAACCGTGGCATTGGACTTGACAGAAAGAATGATGGAAGCATGAAACCATTCAAGTCTATGGAACCTCAGTGCCTGTCTTCAGGGTCTGGCTATTGTCTCATTTCACAAAAAAAAAAAAAAAAGTATGTTCACAAACCCACTGATACTGCTTCTTAAGGAGTTTCTGTTTTACAGAGGATGATATCAAACAAGTCTATTCACAAATGTAATTACTTCTCTGGGCAATTTTACAGCATTTCAATAAAATGTTCCATGTCGGACATTCTTGCTTATCTGAAAGCCTTGCTCCAGGCTGGCTACTGAAGACTTAGCTCTCAGATCACTGATTATATGCTCACAGGCAGAAAGCAGATTGCTATGTATCCCCCTCCTTCTGCAGGACTCCCTGAGTATGTTGCAGAACTGTCTGGGGTCTTTCCAATCCCCTTCACACGCTGCTCTGTACAAATAAACAGCCACCAGCCTGCAGTTATTTTAGACTCTAGTCATGGTCAGCTTCTATTTGTCTGACACTTTTCATCTTTGATAAGTATCATAGAGCCAAGCATTTTCATTTCAATTTAAATTACTTTATCACCAGGATTTTTGTCCCCTTAATTATAAAAATGGCAATAAGTATGTTTTCATCTGTCAACTGTGTGACTTCATTCTCATCCTTCCAAAAGTGCTCCTTTGGAAGTCATCAGAGTTTCTGAAGATGGATAAAATACAACACATTGCCACCCAAAGACACAAAGCAGTGGTTTGTTTAATTAGGTACCCAACCTCCCAGACCATCAATAGTAAAAGCATCTGTAGTGTACAAGTCTAGAAATGTATGTTTCCATTGATCAGTTATAATAAACTTTGAAATGTGAATTTTTCCAAATTTTACTATTTTAATCTTGAAAATAGCTCCAGTAAACCTACCCCTCAGGTTCTTGTACAAAGTGTATAAGAGGATCAGGAAATATCCATGATTATTCCTCAAGCATGTAGAATTAAATGATCAATAGTGATTGAGCCTGCATCTGAGACTATAAAATTGTCAATGTATGTGCTAGGATTACTAACAAATATCACCCTTTCCATCCTCCTTCCTCTCCTGCTAAAGATCCAGTTAGAACCTTCTATTCCAGTAATGCAGGGAAATACTCTCTTCCCATCTTCACCTAAGATAATTAATTTCAACTTCAGTGTTATGACACTAACTTTATAAACACAAAGCCAGACCACCTACATACAGTCACTACTCACATAAAATAAATAAAAAATGTTCTGATTTAGGTTACTAGCCATAAAGTCTAAAAAAGGCTGAAGACAGAATCGATGAAATCTTTGGTGATTCTTCTAAACTTCTACCATTTTCAGAATGCGTGGTGTTCATCCCACCCACACCTGTGTCCTGGCTGACCTTCCTTCTTCCTCCACATGATAGAGTTCTACCCATACCTCCCTCCAAATGCTTTGCCAAATCCTTCTTTCCAGAAGTACTAGGTGCTTGCCTCTCTGTGCCCTGCCACAATGACTATATTATAAATTTTCTTCTGATGTTTGTCTTTCCCATTGCAGGGTGAGCAGAGACTGTATTACTAATAGTAAAATCATAGAATATAGAATAGTATATAATGCACTTGTAATAGCCATTATTAACAATATCAGTGTATAACGATTTATAATATAATTTAAAACAAATGTGATATAGTCAAGAATAAATTCATAGTCTGTTTAAAAATGTAAATTTAAAATTAAGCTATATATATGATGGTGGATGAAAATTAGACTTTTGGTGGCAATCATAATGTAATATATGTAGATGTTGAAGTATAATGTTGGATACTTGAAGGCTATACAATGTTTTAAACCAGGTTACTGCAGGAAATTTTTTAAGTTAAAATAAAAAATGTGATATAAAGCCATTTTCTATTAAATGTCTAAAATACTCATGGCCCTTAAGAGCTTAAGAAACCACAGGAGTCTGCATAACTGACTTTGGCTCCCGGCCTGATGTGAGTGCCAATTGGAAACACAATCCTAGAATGGCAGCTGGAGGCCTGAGCTCACACCCAGCAGCACTGTTAACTCCTCACAGATACAGCCCTCCCCTTCCCTGGGGTTCCAGACACCTGTCGTCAACCAAAGTTCAAAAATACGGCTTATAATAGGATATTTTATAAAAGAAAGACCACAGTTAAACAACTTTCTGTCTGTTCTACTTTATTACTAACTGTTGTTACAAACCTCTTACTGTGCCTAACTTACAAATTAAATTTTATCATAAGTATGTATGAAAAAAAAAAACAGTACATATAGTACATATAGTGCCTAGTACTGTCAAATTTCAGGCATCCACCTAGAATGTATCCCCTTAGGGGGAATACTGCATATAAATTAATTTTACTTCATTGCAAAAGTCCAAGGTTTTGGTTAATAACCCTACAAAAAGATCTCTTTAAGATTAAAACAGCAGTTATTGAACTCATTCAGAAAAGGCTGAGACACAGGCTCTGTGTTTAGCCACAGACCAAGGAATAAAGGTCTCTGGAGGTAAACCATTGCCATCCCTCACAGCAACCATGGGGGAAGGGGTGATCAGAAATAACGGCTCACATAATCCATGCTGCTGTTAACTAACTTTTAAATTTTAAGTTAGCACTATTTAAAGCTTAGAGGTTTATCATTGCTAGAATTTAGCATTCCCTCCTTGACTGTAGCATCTGATTATTTTCATGTCCCTGTTAAATTTTCTAAAGGCTTACTCTGATAAGTCACCTTGAGGTAAGAAAAAAATGCCCCCCCCCAAAAAAAAAATCACACAGATTTTTCACTACCAATTAACAGTAAGTTTTGTAAATAGGTTTTAAAGTACACACAATATAAGAGAAAACAAGTAGAACCAAACAATATTCTCCTGGAGAAACTGTCCTTGTCATCCATACTATAAGTCCATGGGGTGAAGCAAATAAAACCAAGTGGCCACTTACCAGATCCCAACTATATATAGACCAGGCCTCACCTACCTGAACTACCATTGCACCGAGCAAAGTCAATTAGCAACTGTTCTCCACATTATGCTCCTTTGTACTCACTGCATTAGTTACCCTAAACAATATTTTGTGTTCCCAAAATTTCCTCTAATACAATGACTCAGCAAATCCAAATTTAACAAAAATAACGGTGAAAAACCCAGATCAAAATGAGTTATAGTTAACATAAGAAAATTGTATGTTTTCCCATCTCCATGATAATTACATGGAGCGATTTTCCCAACCTAGTGCTTGTATGGTATACAAGATGCTCATTCATTTAAACTTACCTTTTGGATGACCTTATTGATTTCTGGGGTGTTTGGTGTGTACAGGATTTTTCCATGTAATACAGGTTTTAGGAAGGACCACACTAAAGCACCATTTGGAAACTGTAGAATTTCCTGATAAAGCTTCATGCAAAATGGTGCTGTTGCAATTAAAAAACAAACACAAACAAAACAAAAAAAAAAAAAAGTGTTACTCATGATACAGGATGCCCAGTCTAGTAGGGATATTCATTTATATATCCTCACTTTCCATAAGTAATTTATACAAAATTTTCATGACATAATTCTGAATTTAGACAGTACATTCAGACAAATTTTCCTTCTGTCTTTACCTGTTCTGTTTTATAAGAGACTTCAAGGTACAGTGTTTGCATCAATAACTTAGAACAACAAAAACAAAATATGACCTTCACATTTTCAAATTAAGTTATCAATTAGAGCAGTGAATCATGGCAAAGTCACCTGAAGAAAACAGTAATAAGAAATATTGTAGAAAATTTTTAACAATCAGGCCAGAATATTAAGGCCAGAATTAGTTTTTTCATATGAAGTAAGCTTTATCAATTGCATTTGTGTTTATTTTGCTTCCATTTATATACAACTATTGAATTTACAACATTTGATAATATCAAATGGCCTTGCTTTAATTCAAATATGTAAGTCCTAGTAGCTTTCAGCATTTCTGTGGTGTCAGTAAGTTTCAAATGAAGGTTTACTTGACTAAATTGGTGAAAACAATAGGAACTTGATGAAGGTAGAGTCTTCATCATCATGAAGACTAGTGATGAAAACTTCAACATATAACTGGTTCTTTTCCTGCTGATGGAAACATTTAAAATGTAAATATTATCTTAGCCTTTCTATCATGATTCATAAAATATCCAAGGTATGAGTTTCTATTGCAATTATATCCATCACTAATTTAATCTTCCTGATTCTCCAGTTGAAAACAAAACAATATTTTATTCAACAAGTACCATAAAATTGATAGAAACAATCCCTTGAAATATAACAGTCTATCTATGCAGTATTTTTTTTGTCTGAAAATTTAAAATTTTCATATATAATTTATTCAACAACAACTTGACTCATGCCACAAAATTGTTCTTCCCTTGGTCAAAGTCCTGAAAGAGAAAAGTCACTGGCAGTGCATATTCTTCAAGCAGGAGCTGGGTGGAAACTACTGAGTCTGATAATTCAACAGTGTTTCTCTTGTGTCTTTTTCTTTTGTTATATATAATTTTTTTATCATTCTTCATTTCATAATTTTTTTTCATCTTAGTTGTAATTCCCATGGACTTCCCACCATCAATACATCTGTGTGCCATCACCATACTCCTGTGTATTCTTCCCACCCCAGTTTTGATCCCATTCCCCTTTTCACCCCCATAAAATGTCTCTGGTTTATAACTGTTCATTGTTTTCATTTTTATTTTTACTTTATTACAATTTTTTTCCTTATCCCTTATGCTTCTGCTATGAGTGAAACCATCTGGTATTTTTCTTTTTCTTTCTGGCTTATTTCACTAAGCATGATCCCTTCCAGCTCCATCCATGATGCTGCACAAGGCATGAGTTTATCTTTTTTTTTTTTGGCTGGGTAATATTCCATTGTGCATATATACTATATCTTCTTGATGCAGTCATCTATTTTTGAGCATTTGTGTTGATTCCATATATTCCCTATTGTAAATAGAGCAGATAAACATGGAGGTGTAGGTGTCCTTTTCAATCAGTATTTTTGTGTCTTTTGGGCAGATACCTAGGAGTGGGATTTCTAGGTCATATGGAAGCTCCATTTTTAGCAGTTTGAGGAACCTCCAAACAGCTTTCCATAGCAGTTGCACCAGTTTGCATTCCCACCAGAAGTTTAGGAGAGTTCCTTTTCTCCACATCCTTACCAACATTTGTTGCTAGTTGTTTTAAGTTGTGCCATTCTCACTAGGGTGAGGTGGTACCTCATTGTGGTTTTAATTTGCATCTCCTCTATTACAAGTGATGTTGAACATTTCCCAAATGCTTGTTGGCCATCTGCATTTCCTCTTTGGAGAAGTGTCCTATTAGCTCTTCTAATATTTTGTTGAGGTTGTTCACTTTATTTTTGTTGAGTTTTATCAGTTCCTTGTATATCTTTGTGATATACAAATCAGTTGTCATTAGTATTGTGCACAAATATTTTCCCCCAATCAGTGGAGTGTATCTTTGTTTGTGTAGTGTCTCTTGCTGCACAGAAGCTCTTTAACATGATGTACTCCAGTTTAAAATACATTAATATATGGGTTTCTGACAGAATAATGAATATGTACAGAAGAATTTTTTTATATTGTTTCTTTTTTTTTTTATTTTCCTATGCCTTTGTTAATTTGGGGATAGTATTTAATTTCTCCCCTCCAGTGTGGTCCCTGTCATTACCCAACAACATAGCAGCCATGACAGAAGAAATCTTGACATCTGCTACTCATGAGCTATATGAACTTGAAGTAGGCACCTAACCTTCTCTAAGCTTCTATCATGTTCTCTGAGAAATGACAATACTAATATTTTCTATGAATAGTGTGATAATTATTTGAAATAAAAATGTATTGAAAGATAAAAAAAAAGACTGGCCCTCAGTGTTAGTTAAATGACTGGGTAGATGGATGGATGATAGATAGATGGATGAATGATTGGGTGTTTAGTCTTGGTGAACAAATGAATAATTCTCAAGAATCTAAGTGCCAAAAAAAACCACCAAAACACAAAATGAGGATCAGGGAGGTAGAAAGCAAAAAATCATTAATAATGATAGCCTTAATATATGTTTATAATACCACACTGTATTTTATTATATCTGTCAACTACCTAAGCATTTATCAGCTGGTGGACACACTGAAACACTGTCTAAGTATTTTCCTGTCTACTTCCATATCTTACTCTTCCAGCTTTACATGTTCTTACTCTCTCCTTTGCCCCACTACCAGCAATACCGTGGTCCATCCAAGACACTTGAATGTGATAAGCTTAATTATAAAATAGTTCCTTATATTCAGACCTTGTCTTGAATTCATATGAGGAATGTCTTGTCCATAATCAGGTTACCTAGCCATGGTAAGGGAATATTGAAGATGTAACTAAAATCCATAGTCAATTGATGCTATGTTAATCAAAAAGGAAATTTTGCTGGCTGAGCAATCAGATAAATCTTCTACTGGAATCCTCAGAATCAGAGAGGTGTCCCTACAGGCCTTAGGGATACAATCTCCATGGATTCTAAAACAGTAAGAAATGAATCCTATCCACAACCACCTCAGCTGAGACCCCAGCCCTGATCACCAGACGATTGTGACTGTAGCTTTGTGAATGCCAACTCTTGACCAACAGAAACTATGGGATTATACATGCATATGGTCTTAAACCACTAACTGCATCGTTATTCTCTGCGCAGCATAGAAAACTGACAAACTACAAAATATTATTTTCATTTTGTGAAACAGTTCATATGCATCAAATCCATTATTCTGGACAACAACTTTACGAAGTGGGTATTATTTTCATGTTTAGAAGAAATGAACATGATTCAAAGAGAGAGATTTTGTGACCAACATGTACAACTTGTTACTGGTAGGGCTGACCTCTCTAAAACTAAAACCCTTACCAGTGTATTTAGTTTGCCTGTCTAGCTAAGATGTGTCCATTTGAAATAGAAATTTATCAAATTAACAGACCATTTATCAACCTGTTGTCATTTACTCCTGAGCTTTCTAGAAGGCAAAGTTGCAGGAAGCCACATGGAATTCTTGTTATATGATACATCCATTTTCAAGAATGAACTCAGTACTCCTTTTCTCCTAACCTAGACTGGCACGCCAGAAGTACCAGAAAGACTGATGATCCACCTGTCTGAGACCTTTCAAACCTAGTCCTTTGGTGTTACGTGTGAAACAATCAGCCTTGCTCAAGAGTGATAGTTGCAGTATTTAGCAGCTTTACACACATGAAATGCAATGGTAAGAGGACTAAGGTAGAAAATTCTTTGCCAGGTATGTACCCACTTTTATAGACAGAATGTTTAGTTTAAAAGAATGCTAATAAGAAAATTGCAGATGAAATAAGGATTGGTTCTCACTTGAATCTTCAGGAATGTTGAATTTTTCTTTGTCATCTTCTAAGAGTTCATTAACTCTAGGCAAGTCGATAAATGTTTTTGCAGTGCTAAGAAAAGATGCTTGATCCTTACAAATCATCTTCATCACAGATTGGAATGAACTGAAGACTGAACTTCTGGCTTGGTCATCTTTTGAAACCTGGGGAAAGAAAAAAAAAAATGAACTGTGATTAAGTCATTACCAAGAATATCTTCCTCACACATTTCTGTAAGCCAGTTCCTTTTTGATTGAATATACAAAATGTTAACATATAAAGATGTGGAATCTCTGCTTGTGTCCTTGAAATACTATTTAAACCTCTCTAATGCTTTGTTTTGGACTACATCTTAATAGAAATCTCACACAAATATCACACAAATCTTATGCACATGAATACAGACCAGAAAATTTTTGTTGATTTTTCTAGCAATACATTCCAACTCCATGAACTATCACTAATTCAGACTAATGAATGGTCTTACTATATATCTCTACTGCCAAATTGTCAAGATATTTGACAGCTATCCAAATTACCCAGCTGTTGAGCTTACTGCTGTCCTGCTTCTGCAGCAGCCCTGAAGACACTACTCTCCACCCCTTACCCCACAACCCCTCCTTGGGGTACTCCCACATAATACCTCTTCCAGTCAGCCCATCCCAGGAAGAGAGCCTTCAAGCAAAATCTAATTTCACAAACCAACCTCATTCAGCAAATGATCTACAATTTGTAAGCCAATTTTATGTAAGTAAAGTGTTAAGGTTTTTGAAAGCAATTTACTTTCTGAATTAAGCTAAACAGACCTTTGGAAGTACATTTGTGTTAATAATCAATATAGTGATGTCTTTCTTTATGAAAAGTGCAAACTACTCCAACCTCCATATGGATGGGAAGCTGGTCAACACAAGCTCTTTCATCTGACTTTGGGGATATACCATACTTTACGCCATTCTTTTGCACCCAGGGCCAATAAGAGGTATCCGATTTCACTATTTTGTTGTGTAATGTAAAATTTAGTGTTAAAAGAAAAATAAAACAAAAAAGAATGAATGCAAAGACAGCAAGTCTGAATATTCCCCTGGGGGCCAAGATCAAACACACACCTGTTGAAAGTCCTGCATCTCAAGCAAGGCAGGGATTTTAAGTGCCTGTAGAAATTGTGGAAGGCATTCAAGGACATGGCTGGCTTTGGTGAGCAGTTGACTGAGGCTGGAGATGAGATCCAATAGGGAGCTGAGCAAGCCACTGTCTTCGGAAGGTATTAGAGTCTCAAAAGAAAGTCACAATAGGAAATAAACAACACTGTATTTTTTTTATTTTCACTAGCACCTTTCAAATAGTGAAAACTTGATTGTTTGATTTTCTTCCCTCTAGAACTTCAGAGATGTCTTTGTTGTGCTATATTAAAAGTCCTCTTTATTTGAGCACATATGTCTCAGTTGTTTGGCACAGATAGTATTGTTAAATCTAAACCAAGAGTAGATGTGATTTATTGTTAAAAATCAAACCATTTTCAAAATATTTATCCAAAGTAGAAACTTAAGGAAATGTTTCAAAGAAAAGTTTTTTTAATAATTCACATTCACCTACTGCCTCTCTATATTCATTACCATGTTTACATCATTCCACCCTTTTGCTGACTCTGAATGTATGTTGATGCACATTTTGTGGATGAGCTAACTGAGACTCAGAGAGACTTCAGGTGGCTTCCTGACCCCTCACAGTGAGAAAGGCTGAGTGTCAGGAGCTAAGCCCAGATATTCAAAAAATATCAGTATCTTTTGACACCTATTTGTGCTGCCAGGGCTTGACCACTCTGATTTTTACTTATATTTTGCATATTCTTTATTCACAGATGACAATTCCATGAAAACAGGGTTTTTCCTTTATTTTATCCCCCTCTCTTGGTAATTTATGTTGCTACAGGGAATAGAGAAGCATCTGGCAATATTAGTTGTTCAGTAAGTATTGGATGAATGGACAAAGAAGCAAAGGCAGTCTCTTTCATCCAAAGTGAAAAATCATAGCAAATATCCTTCCACTTTAATGTATTCAGTGAATTTTCAGCTTCTAAGACATACAGCATGGCCCCATGTCACTACTTTTTCTTTCTCATTAGAGTTCCACAGCTATCCTTTGTTTGTTACTCCAGCTGACCTGCCATCCCAAGATTCACAGATGCACGCTACTAATAATGATATGGTTCCATCAGTAAGAGAGCTGAGAGAGTGTGGGGTGGGGGAGACCTGAGTAGTCTTTTGCCATTTGTTTGACTTGCCTTTCTATTAAAGTTGCACTTTAGAAGTGGCACGCAACAGTCCCAACTTATGGTGGGGAAGACTGGAATTTAGACACGACACTGATAGACAGATGAATGCACCCTATTAAAGTAGCAAACAGTGTTTTGCAATAAAAGCTTCACAAATTCACCATCTGTCAAATACAACAGAAGGTGTGTGGACTTGGGAGTGACCTGAGCTGTGCTGGAATGCTGGCTATCATTTTAGGCTACTCTACCACCTCTAAATAATATCAAGTATTAACAGCTCCCCTTGGAGTCATTCATATTAAAGGCTCCTGGTAGATAAGAATTTCTGTTATTAATGGTACCTTCGTTGTGTCTGGGAGAGGGAATCAAGACGATTATCTTACCCTCATGACCTTTATCAAAATAATGACTTGAACCATTAGAAATACTAATTTCAACCCAATATTTGTGTAGATAATAGAATGCTGACTCACTAATGGCTTTTTACCTATTTCCTAATGAACATATTGTA
Organism: Condylura cristata; assembly: GCF_000260355.1. Lineage (NCBI taxonomy): Eukaryota > Metazoa > Chordata > Mammalia > Eulipotyphla > Talpidae > Condylura > Condylura cristata. The sequence goes on from NW_004567105.1 coordinate 39,929,752, forward strand.
AAGTTGGAATGGGGGTCAAGATGAGCAAAAACAGACTAGCTGGTCTACACATTAGCCAGGAGTATTGATTCTACCAGACAGAGGTGGCCTGGCAAGTTAAGGAGACACCTTGCTAATGGTGCAAAATGTATGTTTTATGAAAAGTTAATATTTGTTCTAGGCTTATGTGTGTAATTCAATATGTGCATTGTATTCTTTGAGTACCAGAAAGAAGAGAAACCACAAAATAAATTTCTGTAGTGGCAAATGTACCCTTTCCTGAATTTTAAACTTGTTCTCCAGGGTTGGAGGGACTAAAGCCAACTTGGTGATTTTGTAACACCTGTGATATCTCAGTCTCTCTGAGATGTTATCAAATCCATACTTGGATAGAAACTTGGAAGAAGATCAGCTTGTATGGGTAAGAGGTGAAATATACAGAATTGTCAGATCCAGTATAATAAACAAGGAACTAAAAGATTCAGGGCCCAGGAAAAGTCTGGAAACTGGTTTTCAGCCTCATGGGACCAGGCCATCTATGCAGACTAACTTAGTCTTCCTCTGAGTACCTCTACTCGGTCTCTTCTTACAACTCTTACCCATATATATTATGACATTTAGACTTCTCCACCCTCCCCATTCTCATCTTACTATGTGTGGGTATTTGTGGTTACACACAAAAATTGGGCCTGCTCCTGTTACACTCCCTGCCCATTCATTTCCTTTGCTAGGACAGAAGTGGGCATGGCATATTACCCTCACAGGACAAAGGTCATGGGACCCAAGACATAACAGAGGACAGAGCAGGCCAGGAGGGTGACAACAGTCCTGGGCAGGGGAGAAGGCAACTGGGAGTGCGTGGCAGAGCACAACCTCACCAGTTACACTCTAGGAAGGAGGGCCTTATAGAAGAGGGCACTGGGCTTCAGTTGTGTTGTTTTTTTTTTTTTTTTCTGTTGGCACTTCTGCACTGAGCCTATAGACAACTACCACTGCTGTGTTGAATGCCCTGATATTCCCAATTCCAAGGACCCCTGAATCCCACCCTGGAGTCAGCCTGCAAGAGATACAGAGATTGTTGAGAGTGTGTGGTCCCTGCTGTAGCTTCCCTGGCATACCCTGCTTTATTGCACTTGCTTTATTTTACTTTTTTAAAATTTACTTTGTTTCACAGATACAAAAGCCTCCACCAGCTTAAAAAAAAATCTAGCTGAAGTTTCAGATGATAATTTTTAGCAATAAAGTATTTTTTAATTAAAGTAACTTTTTAGACAGTGTTATTCAACAATAATAGACTATATCATAGCAAACATGTTTATAGACAGTGTGAAAAATAAAACCTTGTAGTTCACTTTATTGAAAATGCTTGCTTTATTGTTGGTGCTCTGGAAGTGAACCCCAATATCTCTAAGATATGCCTGAATCCAACTACATAGGAAGCAGCCACTCTGCGATGTCACATTGCCCAAGTTGACCACCCCAGTTCTGGTCCCTCTTACTTCGTAAATGACATTCCTCAGGCTCAGGTTCCGAATCATCAACAATACCAGAGAGTACACTTTGGATGCAGGCAGACCACAGAGTTCCTTCACTGTAAACCAAGATTTTTCATCCTTAGGAAACTCTAGCAGAAGATGAAGAATGTCCCAATCGCATCTTCCAGACAAAGCTATGGTGAGAACACTTGAAAGAACCTGTTTCAAAATGTAAGGATTGGAAATGAATGTCTCTGGTGCCCACAGCCCAGGCAGAGCTCCCTCTGTGATACATACACGGAACCCAACCCCCATTCTAGTTCAGACATTCTGGCTGACAGTGTTCCTAAAATGGAACTCAATTCTCTGACTTTCAAGCCCTTCTTGAGGATCCACTCTTCTGATATGGTCTTAGCTTCTGCTTTAAGCTGATCATCTTCACGTTACACTGCTATCAGCATGAGGCTGCTTTTCCCCTCCTTTTCTATATTGAAAATCAGATTCAAGTCTGCCACAATTTCGGAAAGGAAAAAGAAAACGAATGCAGGAGAGAGACTGAAAATTTGTTTCAGTGTCTAGTATATTAATGTCACATATCACAATATAAGAGGATCTAAGGTGCATCTTCAACTAGACATGGTTTTTAAATGACAACTTTAGTGCTGTGCCTAATCATAAAGCAAAAAGAACAACACATGAATGAACTCCTTGTTTATATTTCTGATCTTTGAAATGCTGCAAATCTCAGGCCCACCAAATCTCTTTGTGAACAGAAACTCCTGTTCAGAAAAAAAAGACTCATTACATGCTTGCAAATGCAATAAAATTTCCCAAAAATCATTAAGTAAGAGAATGGTTAGTCAGGGAAGTCCAGAAAAACAGGTCCATTTTATGTGTACCGGTATATATTGATACATACTTACATACACACATATGTATGTGTGTATATGTGTGTGTATACATTTATGTAAAGAGACAGAGATAGAGAATAAGAGATTCATTTTAAGGACAAATACCAAATTTGCCGGCATGTCGGCAAGCAAGATACCTTGGAAGTTGTTGAAACCGCAACTCAAAGTCAAAGCCATCATGGGATTTTCCTGGTGGCTCAGAGGTTAAAGTCTCAGTGCTATCAAGTTAACCCACATGGCTCAGCAGACCCCTCCTGTCTCGTCCATTGCTCCCCTCAGCAGTATAAGCCTCCCTGTATAATTCACTGTCTCTGGTGAATCCTTTCAACAATTTCACCTTCTGGCCTACACCCCCAGTTCCTATGTACATTAATAAATAAAGTAAATCTTTAGAAAAAACAAAGCCATTGGAACCATAATTCCTTTTCCTCAGAGGACCTCAGTCTGATATCTTAAACTGTCAACTCTCTGGGTAAGGCCACCCACATTGGGGAGAGCAATGTTTTAGTTACTGTTTACTGATTTATATGTTAATCTCACTTAAAAAAAATAAAAACTTCACAGTGACATTTAAATTGGTATTTGATAAAATACCAAATATCTGGTAATCTTGGTCAAACCAAGTTGACATATAAAATTAATCAACACAAATGGCTAGGAGGGTCCTCCCTGGTGGCAAAACAGGTTCAAGTGCAGCACTACAAAGTTGGCCGCAGCTGCTTCAATGCAAGTAGATCCCTGGTCAGGGAGGTGACCCACATGGCCCAGGATACCTCTCCTGACTTATCCATTGCTCCCCCAGCAGTGTACTTCATCAGTCCGTTTGTTCTGCACCGCCCCCAACTCTGTCTCCTCTCACAGCGCCTGCACCACGGGCCTATACCCCAGTTCTATATGCATAAATATAAATATTTAAAAAAATAAAAAAGAACAATTAGCTAGGGTACTCTAAATATACCAAAGTATTAATTTTTTTTGTGAGAGAGCTGTTAAGTGTTTCATACCTAATAAATCTGCAGTCTCTTTTTCAATACAGAACTTACAGGTTACAAACACAATTAAGAAAAGATTCCCTTAACCCCATGCTTTTCATAATGTTGTTTGGAAGGGGAGAGTAGCTTCCTTTGAAGAAAGGTTTCATTCTTTTTTTTTTTTTTTCTACATAGAAAAATTACGGTGTAGGCCAGAGGTGTGGCGTAGGATGAGAGGGTTCACTAGAGACAGAGTGGGGAGCAGGACAGGCCAATGTATTGAAATACACTGCTGAGGGGAGCAGCAGATGAGACAAGAGAGGCCTGCTGATTTTGTGGGCCAGCTCCCTGGCTGGGGATGGAACTCTGACCCTGGTGGTGATCTCACTGAGCCTTAATTCTTAGGCCACCAGGGAGATGCTGGAGGAAGGGGTTTCACTTTTCACTTTAAGACAGTCTCTCATTGGTTAGTTCTATAAAATGGGCTTCTGTAGGAAATGTTCCTTGGAAAGGGAACCTGTGCAAAGTCATGGCTCCAGAAAAGCTACTCTGGGCTTTGCATAAGTATGACTACAATTAGCCAGTGAGGGTCCCCCTGTGTTTGCTATGGAGCCTTGTCAGGAGAGTTACCTAGTTATCCCCAGGTGGGTGAGAGCCAATTACTCTCTTAGAGTTTAAAGATTTACTTTATTCATTTATGCACACAAGAACTGGAGTATAGGCCACAGGTTTGGAGGGTGAGCAGAACAGAGACAGAGTGGTGAGCAGAATAGGTGTATTGACTAAAATACACTGCTGAGGGGAGCAGTGGGAGAGAAAATAGAGGTCTGCTGAGCCGTATGGATCAACGATCAACTCCATGGCCAGGGCTCAAGCACAGGCCTCAGAGGCTGGCAACAGTTTGATAGCACTGAAACTTTAACCCCTGTGCCACAAAAAAAAAAAAAAAAAAAAAAAAAAAAAAAAAAAAAAAAAAAAAATATTTGTATTAAAATTTGTATAAACCTATTTTAATTAAATAAGGAAGGTCTTGAATATATCATGTGAAAACTCAATAGTGAAATCATGCATACAAACCCCACACAGACTACTTCCAGTTTTTCTCTGTGGTTTTGCCAGCTTTATTCTTTCTTTTATTAAAGCCTTGCTAGGCCCATTGTTCCTTTTGAAAGGCACCCAGAGCAGGTGGAAGCAGATGGAGAATTAAAATAAAAGAAAAGAAATATGTTAACCCTAATGTTTTGTTGGATTTGAATACCCAATGTATTTCTTTTTCAAAATAAAGTAGTCATCTTTCCTCTTAGATTTTGCTTAGGCCGATATAATGAATCCTCAGAAAGATGATAGCAGGTTGTCTGTGCTTCTCCTGCATATCCATGTTAGCTTCAAATGTTGCAAGGACCACAAGCAGAGGATCCCACTACTACAAGTTCAGCATACACACACGATCCTGACAGGAGTATTGTTTTCAGAAGGAACTACTTACCAGGTATCTTTGAATACCTAACAACACTGCAAACAATGTTTAGAAATGGTTTTGCCCAGCTGAGAATTTTAGACTTAGAAATGCAGGGAATGATTGAAGGGCACTGTTGTTCTCAGCCTAACCATGACTGGAAGGACTCTGATAGTGTTGGAGGAGAACAGAATATCAGGGAGAGAGCAGCTATGCCATAGCCGAGTTTGCAGCAGCCAGGGGAGACAGGAGAGCTATCAGCTGGAGGTCTCACATGTGGCACAGGGGTGGGAGATCTCTGCAGACTTCCCCCAGCCCCACTGGGCTCAGGGCTGCTAACACAATAAAGAAACAGGTTCAAGAGTGAGGAGTTCTGGAGGCAAACAGAAAGGCAGTTTCAGCAGGAAACTGGAGGGAAGGAGCTAGGATGGGTCTAGAGTAAAGCCAGCCCCAGCTGCACCCTGATCTCGCTGTACTGTCACAGCCCATGAGTCAATGTCTGTTAGTTTAGTCTCTTCTCCTTGCTATGGAATAGTAATAAGACCTAAAAGATTCATGAAAAAGAAGCAAATGACAGCACTGAAAGGCACTCAAGATAGTGTATTTAAATGCCTAGTAGCTACGAGTCTCACTATTAGGAGCGGCCAGTAAAAACACTTTTTATACAAGATTTTGAAAAAAGATGACTCAGAAATATATTGATTGACCAAAATTAAATGTATGAAAAATGAAAAACAGTTAATTCCTCTTTGTTTCTCTATTCCTAAATAGAACGATTCTGTTTAGAGAGGAAAGCAACATCTGCATGTCTCTCTCCTGTCCTTCCCTCTCCTCCACTGAGTCCCCAGACTGGCCCCTGAAAGGTGATGAATAGCAGCTCCGCCACTAGGTGGGCACTAGTGCCAGGCTGGCATTGGCTCCTGAGGGAAGACAATCGCTCTTGTCTATGCCTCTCTGGCTCTATGTCCTGTCACGGTTCCAGAAAATATAATAAGTCTACTATTTATTCTTTTCAAGAATTTCTGGAGTAAATTTAAACTACCTTAGTTTTATTTGTTAAAGAAGTTTCTATAAATTACCAGCAGATAATGCTATTAATTCCTCTAAGATTCCTGATCATGGATTATATATGAGCTTTTGAAGAAAAGAGCAATTGCAAGAAACAGTGTTGATAAAGTCACCATAAATGAACCACTTAAGTTCAAAGTTATTGTCATTGAAAGGCTGGTCAGTAACCAGGACCTCAGTCAGATTTACTGAGGCTGACTTGAGAGCTCAAAGAAACCACTGCTGCTCTGTGGTGGTACCTTTCTAGGCCACCATCATCTTTCCGCAGTAATAACCTGAAGGAAAATAGGAAAGATATTGAAAAAGTTGATAGAGAAATGATACTTTGAAAAGTAGAGTCAGGATTAAGAATACATAAAATTTAGAATTATTGGCTCAAAGTATTAGCAGGCAGACTGAACAAGACCCCCCAAACATGCCTTTGTAAAGACAAAACATACTCATAGTCTGTAAGAACTTCATTAGAAAAGGATGAGTAATAGAAGATAATATAACCAAAATAATGTTCTCAAGGAAAATCCAGTTACCCACCCCCTTGTGGGTAAAATGTCCAGCTGAACAGAATTGGCCCAAAACAGAGCCCAAACTTGACCCTAGTCTAAGTCACCTTCTGTGAGACACAAAGGGAAAGTAATTAGGGAGTAGGCAAACATGGGAGCAAAAGAAAAAAATCAAAATAAAGATTGTCATTGTCAGCGTCCCCAGCAATCTCTCACCTATGTCTCTCCTTCTGTGTCCCCCAAATCCTGGAACAAGTCCAAGACTAAGAAGCAGGCACATATTCTTCACATGTCTCTTCCCTGGGCACCTCTTCTGAATCTTCTATCTTCCTTGCTAATGTCCTTTACCCAGTCTTTTCTAGCTTCTCCTCACAAATGAGCTCCACCCTTACTTGGCTGGGGTAGGGAAGCTGCAACCTCCCCCTTTCTCTGGTGATTATACTGTTAGGAAATTAGCAAGAAGTATTTTTGCAGAGATCATTTATAAATCCTGAAAGTTAGGCTCTAAATATTTGCCTACATGCAAATAAGCAAAGATGTATCTTATCAGCTAGTAGCAATTTACTTAGAATGATTCCTTTCTAATCAACAGAAGCAGCAACATTGTGAGATTGGAAAACAGAGCAGATGTTGAAAGACCTAGTTTTGAAAGCCTGATCCCTAGCCAGGAAAGAGTCATGGGGCCACACTTAGATATGGATGAAGGAAATGTCTTTGTCAGAGGGGATTCAATGAGGCTAAAGTTGCCCATGGCAGTCTCCCTTTCAAAGAATTGTAATTCAGCAAGTAAGAAAATGTAGCTTTCATAAAAGTAAGAAAATGCCAGAGGACTTATATAAGAGACTGCCTGAATTTCCCTTTGTGTCAGTGAATATTTGGTGAGAACCCCTCCATTTCACTGCAACCACCCAGGCATTTATTTGGTCTGGGGAGGAAACAAAGCAACTAAGGGAAGACCTGATTTTGCAGTGAAGGGGATAAGAGAAGGACACAGGTGTGAAGGTCCAGAGTGCCCAGAGGTAAAAGTGCCAAAGACTCCACACTGATCATGTGGCACTGAGTTTGTGGGGACACCAGGAGACCACAGTCTAGGATGAGCTGCTTCTGTGATACAGCACTGCACATAGCTGTGCAACCTTCCAAGTCAGATTCCTGTCCAGAGTCCCCTACATGGACCAGAAACCTTTAACTCCACTCACACATCATACTTTTTGCTTCTCGCTCAAAAGAATGAATGAAATCAGAATGAATGATCTTGATTGGTGTCTGCTCTGAAGTGAGTTATACTTAAACCTGTTACATTTCAGAAGGCAACCTTCCTTTGCCGAACAAGTGGGATGTGTAATGTTGGCTAACGTCATATAAGGATTCTCACTATAAAAGTTGTGCTACCCAGTCAATGATGTCCATAGAACTAGAGTCAACTGAGACACAAATTGGACCAGACCCACTCGCTGTAATCATTTCTGCCCAAAGGAAATAAAATAAAGCCTCAGAGTCCCTTCTCTTTATGGAGCCTCTTGAATCTACATGTCTGCTCTTCTACCTTCCTACGTAAGAATCACAAGAGTGGGAGCAAATCTTACAAAATTATTGAAAAGGTTCACCTTCCAAGGTCACAAACATACTTGGTTGTGTAAAGTTGAAAATAACTCTTCAGCCCATTTTTTGATGGGGTTATTAACTTTATACTTGTTGAATTTTGTCAGCTCTTTGTATATCTTTGTGATCAGTCCTTTATCATTAGTACTGTGTGCAAAATATTTCTCCCAATCAATGGGGTGTCGCTTTGTTTTGTGTATTATCTCTTTTACTGTACAGAAGCTCTTCCATTTGATGTAGCCCCAACTGTTTATCATTTCCTTCTCTTTCCTTTGTTTATTGCTGCTTTATTTACAATGGTGAAGATGTGGAATCAACCCAAATGCCCAAAAATAGATGACTGCATCAAGAAGACGTAGTACATATCCACAATGAAATAATACTCAGCAATCAAAAAAAAAGATAAACTCATGCCTTTTGCAACAACATGGTAGAGCTGGAAGGGAGTATCTGTAGTGAAATAAGCCAGAAA
>NW_004567105.1:39938290-39940171 GCF_000260355.1 Condylura cristata
TATATATGTATATATATATAAATGTACATATACACACACACACAGTAATTGCAATAAAGTAAAAACTAACATCAGCTAACAACTATAAATCAGAGACATTCTACGGGTGAGGAGAGGAGAACAAGATCAAAACTGAAGCAGGAAGAGCACATGGGACTATGGTGATGGCACAGGGATGAAGTGGTGATGGGAAGTCCACAGGGATAACAACTGAGATGAAAAAAATGTACACACACACACAATGTGTGTATGTGTATACATTTTTAAACATAAAGTTGAAAATAGAAACAGTAGATGCAGTAGGCAGATTGGATGGTCCCTCTGTCATCTGGGTCTTGACTCTGACTTCGTTGTTAACTTCAAAGTAAAAAAAGTAAAGATCCGCTACAAATCAGAAATCACAGTCAATCTGGAACCAACAGCACATTGTTGCAGCAAACATGCAGGAGCAGTGGCAGGTAGTGAGGCTTCTGTTCAGGACACAGTTGGGCTGGATGACTCTGGGGCCTGCTGCCCATGAGTCTGTCATCTGGGTTAAATTGGGACATGCTAGGTATTAAGGATGGGCAGAGGAAAGCACCATGAGTGCCCAGAGCAGTGTCGCTGGAGCTGAACTGAGGGCTGGAAAGGAAACAGCACTGAATCAACTTGACCACCTGCCTTTCACTCTGCCTTTTTTGGTCAACGACCTCACCTCTGTGCCGCTTTCATGTAACTCTTTCTAGCCATTCATTTCACATTATTGCTGTATGACCCCTAACATCACATCGTCATGGAAGCCACCTGTCCCCATCACCTACCTTCTTCATAGAACCTCATAAAACATTTCCCTCCTTGGAACACTAAGGGATTGCTAAAAGGAAGTCTGTAAGCAAATAAATAGGGATTCCTAATTTTTCCCAAGATCCTAGTGCTACTGGAAAATATCCCCACAGACCATCAACAACTGGACTAAGATTCTGATAGGATGTTTTGGGAGAAAGTTGTGGAATATTGCTACAAACAATGTGGTATTGCTGTCAACCTGAAAATGTAGACTAAACTAAAGGTTGATCCTCAAAGTGCCATCCCAAACCAAACATGAATTCATAAGATGCAGCTTACAGACATAAGTGGGGTGATGGAAATACTTAGCTATCAAGACCATAACCATCATTTAATTGAAAACTGAGACTATAAGCTTTCCAAATGCCCGCCCCAATTTCCTAACTGTCCAACTACTGAAATAGCCATAATAATTGATGCTGGCAAGGAGGTAGCAAAACTACAGGAATATATATATATTAAAAAATTAAAAAGCACTACAGAGACATCCACGCACAAAGCCGCCTTCACTGCGAGGCCTCCAGAGCACCGTCTTCTGCAATAGGTCGACAGCGCCACCTGGTGGCTTCTGGCTTAATCAGGCAGCCACCAGTAAAAAAAAAAAACCTGAGTCCAAACCCAAGGTAACAAAGGTCTGCATTTGAAAAGTAATCCAGAAGTTAACTATCCTGATCCTTCTCTTAAAACATTGTCAGTCAACCTTCACAATTAATTGAGCCACCGCTGCATTTCCATTCCAGGATGCAGGCACTAAAAATTTCTCAGTGAACTAATCACTGTTTACAGACAAGGCCACACAGGGGGCCGCTCTCCATCCCTGCAGCCCCATATACAGGGGTTGTTCAGCAGCTGCCTTTCATTTTTCCTGAAGACAGATACTGTGTTATTTGCCACAGCTAACTGGGCAGCATTGTCATTTGAATTTTGGGTTCCTAGCTTCTAATATATTTCTTTTTAAAAAAAGATTTTTAAAAGATTTATTTTTGTGGCCCTCCCTGGTGGCGCAGCGGGTTAAAGCACAGCCCTAAGAATCTAAAGCCGCTTCCGCATGAGTTC
>NW_004567105.1:39940383-39951638 GCF_000260355.1 Condylura cristata
AAAAAAAAAAAAAGATTTATTTTTGCATAGAAGAACTGGGGTATAGGCCAGAGGTGTAGGGGTCCGGGGGAGAATGAGAGGATTCACCATGGATAACAGTGGGGAGCAGAACAAGTAGATGTACTGAAATACACTGCTGAGGGGAGCAACAGCCAAAACTGGAGCTGTCTGCTGTGTCATGTGTGTCAGTTCCCTGGTGAGGGATTAAACTCAGACAGTAGCCATGATAGCACCAATATTTAGCTCTGAGACCACCAGAGAGGCCCCTTATATGTCTTTCTTAGTGCATATTAGCTCCTCATGATTAATCTACCTGTCAAGGCTTTCATTTAACCCACTAACCAGAGCCAACACAAAATTAAATGTCTGTTGAGATTCGGCTGGTTGTCAATAAAACCATACATTTGAAATTATGTCACTACTCCATAATTTCTCTACAACAAAGTACAACTCCATCTGGAAGTGCTAAAAGACTTTTTCAAAAAAGGTTTGTAGCTGTCATGGACTCAGGTGGTGACTGCTGTGGTGAACAAGAAGACATTCCTTGGTACCTGTGGCTAACCAACTCCAATACTACCCAGCATGCATTCTCATTAGTATTCCGTTTTGGCTAATCATGCTTCCTAGTCACCTTGAGATGACGCAGTCTGCCTCTAGACACTTTCACAATAATCTGCAACAGTCCTTTAGTTCACATAGTCATTCTCTACTGAAAATCTTTTAGCTGGTATTTAGGTTTTACAGATGATATTGTTTTGTACTTTTCAGGATTTTATAAACCTTATTGAATTCAGAAGGTGTCCCCCTGGAGTGTCACACATCAGTTTTGGGAATCGGAAATTCCCAAAATTTCTGAACAAAAACAACAAATTTATCTTCTCTCACTCAGTGAAGACAATTTTATGGAATTAAAAACCCTGCAGTTTTGGGTCCTCCCTGGTGGTGCAGCGGGTTAAAGCACAACACTAAGAAGCTAAAGTCACTTCTGCATGAGTTCAATCCCCGCCCACCCCGGAGGTGGCAAGGTAGACCTCTCCTGGCAAGGCAGGACCTCTTCAGATCCACCCGCTGCTCCCCTCAGCAAACTACTTCCACGATCTGCCTATTCTACTCCCCACTCTGTCTCTAATGAATCCTCTCACTGCCCCTGCACCTCTGGCCTGTACCCCAGTTCTGTATGCATAAATAAATAAATCTTTAAAAAAAAAAAACCCTACAGCTTTGACATCAAACACCAAGAACCAGTGTTCTTCGATGCTTTCTTGCTTCCTCCTGCCTTAGGCTGTGCCATCCACACAGGGGCTGCGGCCCAGCCGCAGGGAGAAGCAGAGACAAGGGTACAGAGGCAGCAGCTCCAGGTTGGCTGAGCTTCCTCCCATGAGCAGAGCCCAGCTGTGACACGGTACCTTTGCATGGGAAATATTTGCTTCTAAAATACTATTTATAGTTCCATTTGTGATGTGGATGGAAGACTGAAGTTCTTCAGTTAACTTGGTGATGTTCTTGATCAAATCTTTTACTTTTACCTCTGAAAAATAATCAGAAAAGACAAAATATTATACTAATAAAAGGGTCATTAGTATCTATGAAAACAAAATGCAATATAAAACCTGGCAAGGATTGTTTTCTTCACTTTTTCTAACCCAGAGTAAGCACTAAATAAAACCTATCTTTCTCCTTTAGAAGGAATATCATTTATTTCCATTAAATTAAGAAAAAAACAGGTTATAGAGTATTTCCTGCTCACATTCTTACTTTCTCTAAGACATATTTTATGACTTTTCTCTAGAAAATGATGTTTTTGAGCATGTGTTCAGGAAACACTTCTCTTCATGTATCTATGCATCTCATTTTATTTTAACAAGATGGGGATTATTTGTGTACTTGCCAGAATTATTGAGATTTGGAGTAATATTGCTATGAGAAGTTTTACAAATGTATTGATTAAACAAATGGGAAAACAGAGACTCATAGGTAATCAAATGACTTTTCCAATGAGGCAAATTCAAAGCAAAAGTCAGACCATAGAAGTTTGTCTTTCTTGGATTTGGGATCTGCAGATTTTCAGGCTTTCCTTTCTAACCCCACTACATGGAACCAACTAAGCTTTAATTATCTTTATTTGTTACATACAGTATAACATTCCATTTGCACATTTTATTTTAGTACATTTATATGAGAAACTTTTTATTATTTTTTTTTACATCATTTTGTGCCTTTTTCCATCTCAGTTGTAATCCCCATGGGCTTCCCATCACCAGTTTACTCATGAACAAGCTAACTATTTTTTAATCAAGAAAGCATGGAGGAGCCGCATACTTACCCTCATTTACTGTAAAATTGCTCAGAAAAGTCACAACGGGATTCTCTGACAACGAAGTTTTCCCAAGGCTTTGGGCCAAACTAAAATGACAGAAAATTAAGCTAAATTAAGCAATATAAAATACCCTGAACAATGTTGGAGTGAATGATGCTGCCTCAGTTCCCAAGAGATGAGTCAAATAACAAGATCACAGATCACAATTCCATAAAACTCTTCATATAATTAGACACACAATTCCTCCTGACAATTTCTGTATATGAATATCCATTAATATCGTAACTCCAATATTTTCTTTTCATCCCCTGCCAGGCTAGATGAGTCAGGGGAATAAGGATGCATAATAAATGATGTCTCATAAATGTGAAAAGAATGAATAAAATAGATCACGGATGTATGAGAAATTAGTATATCAAGAAGTCAGATCAACATCATTCTTTCTGTGAACAAGTGTTGCTGAGTATGAAATGGCTGGTTTTCTCTTCCAGTGACTCACAATCAAAAACACTAACAAAAATTAATCCCTAGTGGGTATTTTGAAAATATTTATATGAATTTTACAGAACATATTAAATATCACATTTGAATATTTTGATTTAATATCTTGATCATTAGGAAAGTTATCCTTAGGCTACTTCTGTTTCTATAGTCTAATTTTTAAAAAAATTAAAGACATGGAAATAGTTGATGTTCAGAACATATATAGGTAATATGTATATTGATAGCATGTGGCAAATTAGGAGACATCTTCATTACAGAGGAAAACACAAAGAGGCATGATGGTCAAACTGGAGTCTACCTGTGTGTGAGCCGCTGAGCTGTGTCCAGGGTGGGCTGGCATTCACAATCTTGGACTGTGACATTTTTCAACTTTTCTATGAAGACTTCTAAGTTGCTAGAAAGATTTCTGCTCAGACTTTCACAATTTATCTGATGGAATGAGGACCATAACTTTTCAAATTCCTAGAAAAGAGAGCAATGATATAGTGAGAAACAGATATGCTTGGTTTTTTGGGCTTGAATCTGTTTTCCAAACAAATGTATTCCTCAACATGTATGTTTTTAGTTAGTTCTTACCTAAGGAGAGCGAACCCTGAAGATTGATAATATACAATCTGATCATTCCTGTGCACTGCAGAGTAGTTTCTCTTATCTGGGAGACAGCAGAATGGTACTATCACCTTGGCTGTCTGACTGACTGACTAGGAAAGGTGACATGTCCACCAAAGATGGTAGACACCAACAATATCTGCTGTGCTATGACTGTGACCTCTTAGATTTCACTCCTGGTTTGTAAACTAAAGAGTTTCAAAATTCCCAGACACAAAAAACAAAGATTCAAAAGAAATCATACAAGGCTATTCATGTATAAAAATGGTAACTGTGGGGTCCACCCTCCCTTGAAGTTCTATTGAGTAATTGGAAGTTTCCAGTCCCCCCCTCTGCAAGTGGAGGAGCTTCCAGGGCATTGAAGAGCATAGCAGAAAAAAAAAATACCTAGCTGAGGTCCTGGTACTAAGATTCTATAAATGTGTTATCAGCATCTTATACACACTAACAAGTTGTATAGACCAATCATTTGCAAAAAAAAAAAAAAAAAGAATATTTAAACAATGAAAAAAATGCATATTTATCATATGTAAAATTAAGTGACTGATGATAGAAAAGTTAAAACAATCCAGGCAAGATGGGACCAGTGTACCTCCTGTGTTCGCTTGGGTCCAGTGATGCAGAAAGAGGCCAGTGATGTCCCAATGTAAGAAAGGCCTGAAAAGAGCTCTAACTGGCCATCAGTCACATTGGAGACACAACTGCCAGCCACCTGCACCAGGCATCCAACCCCTAACCAGAAAACTCTGGAAGCCAGTTGACAGTGGCAAGAAAAAGTTCAGATGATGTTCAGTCTGGTCACCAACTGTGGGAATTTAGCCCCCTGTTGTCAACCCAGTGACCCTTTCCTCAGCTTCTAAATCTCATTGCCACCAACCAGCAGTTGAAGCAATTGAACCAGCCACTCCCCAAAGGCCAGAGTAGCAACTTTCTTCACCCAGAGACCAATGCCAGTTCAAGGGGACCCCAATGAAATCCCCCATTATTGGACAGATAAAGTTCCACACTTAGAGGCCATTGCAGGCCCTGCATGGTGATATAATAGATTAAAGTGCAGCACTATGATGCTATCCACAGCCACCACAGCACAAGTTTGATTCCTGATTGGGGAGAACTCATGACATGGCAGACCCCCTCCTGTCTTGCCTGTTGCTCTCCTCAGCAGTGTATTTCTGTGGATCTGCCTGTTCTATTTCTCATTCTTCTCTCACCCACTGCACCTCTGAACTGAACCCAAATTCTTGTATGCATAAATAAATCTTTTTAAAAATGAGGTCATTCCCAGCTTCTAGTCATTAGTTACAATGCTTTGACCATAAGAGCTGTACCTTTCCTTCTCCTGCAGCCATTGTGGCATAAAAGTCCTGTATTCATCCTTACCTGCATGACCAAGACTTGAGCAACTCTTGGCTCTCAGCCTCTGGTGGTGAGAGGTAGGCTCCCCTTGTCTTCCTGTTACCAGATACAGGAGCACACCCACAAGTAACTAGCTTTGTAAACCAGAACCAAGCTGATCCTGGCACCAAATGTCAGTAGGAAATTCCCAAGCACCAGATTCCAGCAACTGGCAGCCAGTCTCTTGATTTAGACCAAGGCTCACCCCAACTTCCAGCTACCAGCTATTGGAGACCAACTACTATCCAGAGATTCAATGGCAGGACCTAGGATAAACTGGCTGTAGGTCCTGAACAGTAAAACATGGAAAACATGTGGGAGAGACAGTGCTGTAGATAAGAACAGGATTGATATCCTTTAGAAGCAGAAAGCAACATCGACTTCAAGATGTTAAACATTGAAGAGTTTCAAACAACATTGTATATAGGCTTTACAGCAACCAACACTGACAACTGTAAAAAAGGAAATAATGGGAATGGGGAGAAGATGAGGATGAAAACAAATCATGGAGAGAAGACAAAGTACAACAAACAGCAACCTAAAGTTTCAGGGGGAATATAACATCACAGAGAGAGAAAAAAATTTCCAGAATTCAATCACAAAGCTATGGAAGATCTGTTTTGTTTTGTTTTGTTTTCTATCAGGTACATAATTCAAAATTACAATGAAAAAAGAAATGGTAGAAAAGTTAAAAATATATATGAATAAATGCCCTGAGAAATAAAATAAACGAACAGCAGATGCAAATAAGAAAAGAACAGAGGTACAGGATGTAAAAAGATCAATAGAAGAAATTGCAAATTCTGGAGTAAATTACAGAAGTAGAATAGACCAGATAGAAGATGTGAATGTACAAAGAATGAGCAGAAAAATAGAAAAACAAAGTAAAATAAAAAATGAAGAACCACTCTGATTCCATGAGGAAAGGCAATCTAAGAATAATGGGTATTCCAGAAGGGTATGAAAAGGAACAGTACATTTATTTGAGGAAATGGCAGAGAACTTCCTGAATCTGAAGAATTAAATATATTCAAAATCATGGGTCTAAAAGAACACTGGATTTGCTAATAAGATCAACTTCATGATATAATAATATCTTGAATAACTATGAGATACCAAATATACAAAACAAGTTGGAAGTTGAATTTGGAAAAGCATTAAGATATAAATGAACCCCAATCAGGACAACACTGGAATTCTCTGAAGAAACACTGTAGACAAGAAGAGAATGGAATAATGTAATCAAAATAAAGATAAAAACTTTTAGCCACAAATATTCTACTGTTCAAGACTCTTTATATCTGAGGAGAAATTAAGACCTCATTGGACAAACAGAAACTGAAGGTGTTTGCAATACTAGAGCCCCCTGACATGAAATATTAAGAGTCACCTTTGTATCTAAACCAAAGGGAGGAACATAAAATTCTGAACAAATAAGTAGTCATAAAATTAATGACAAAAACACACCAACAAAATTTCATAAATTATCACTCAAAATAAATAGACTAAATTTAATAATTAAAAGTTTCAGCATATCTATTGGATTAGGAAAGAAAATTTAATTTTCTGCTGCCTCTAGGAAACACATCTAAGCTCCAAAGATAAATATAGACTGAGAATAAAGAGTCACAAAGCAATCCTACAAGCAATTGGGACTCAAAGGAAGGCAGGAATAGGCATACTTATGTCAGACAAAATAAATTTCCAGTTAAAAAAGAATCAAGCGACAGTGATGGACACTATATAACTATTAGGGGAATAGTATATCAATAAGACATAACACTCATCACTATAGTCATCAAATGAAGATGCACCAAAACACATTAGGTTATTACTATAAACCCTAAAACAAGCATTAGAAAATACATTTGTGACCAGTGACTTCAATACAATGCTCTTACTACACTACAAATCAATGAAATATAAAATAAATAGGTATACAAAGAATTAAACAAAGAATTAGATCACGCAGACCTAATATGTAATAGGAATATATATATGTGTGTGTATATATATAAGTATATATATATATATGTGTGTGTGTGTGTGTATACGTATATATATATATACATAAATACATAAATATATATATATATATTTATGCGCACACACATAAAGCACAACAATGCCACAAAACTAAAATACATCTGTTTCAAATGCATGTGGAACAATCTCCATGACTGGTCACAAGTATCAACAAATTCAAGAAGACTGAAATCATACCAAACATCTTTTCTGACTATAAAGGTATTGAACATGAAATCAATTACAAAAAGAAAGCAGAAAAAGTCTACTATTTGGAGACACTATTGAAAGACTACAGGATTACTGAGGAAATCAAAAATACCACCACATAAATAACAATGAGAACACAACTTCCCAGAACTTATGGGATGGACAAGAGCATCAAATAGGAAAGTATTTAATAATATAGTACCACATCAGGCAACAAGAAAGAGCTCAGATAAATAACCTTCTCTCTCACTTTAAAAACAATAAAAAAAGAGAAGCAAAACTAAAGTGATAAATGCTTAAACATAATTTAATGAAAACAACTTTAAAAGACAATTCAAAAGATAAATGATAAGAAAAGTTCATTCTTCAAAGAATACATAAAATAAATAAATTTCAAGCTCAATAAAGAAAAAAGGGAAAAAATTTAAAAATATGATCAGAAATGAAGTAGAAGTTACAAATAGATCATGTAGTCACCCAGAGGATAATCAGAGATTACTATGAACATGTAAACATGTAAACAAATTCAGCTATCTGGATGGCATGGACAAATTTTTAGAATTATACAATCATCTAAAATGTATAGGAAACAAATAGAAAACCTGAATATACCAATCACAGCAAGAAAATTAAAAAGCTAATCAAAAGTCTTGCAGGAAACAAAAGTTCAAGACCAGATGGCTTCACAAGTAAAATCTAGCAGTCCTTCAAAGATGGGCTAATAACTA
This sequence comes from Condylura cristata, assembly GCF_000260355.1. NCBI lineage: Eukaryota > Metazoa > Chordata > Mammalia > Eulipotyphla > Talpidae > Condylura > Condylura cristata. The sequence goes on from NW_004567105.1 coordinate 39,948,172, forward strand.
TCCTCCTCAATTTCTTTCAAAAATATGAAAAAGAAGAAAGATACTCTATGAGGTCCACATTACATTAATCCAAAAACTAAACAATAGTCACACACACACACACACACACACACAAAATAAAAAACAAACAAACAAAAACAATGTAAGGCTAGTATCCTTAATATATCCTTAATGAAAACAGATGCAAAAATCCTCATTAAAATCTTAGCAAAATAAATCTCTAAAATAAATCCCTGCATTGACAGGAATTTACATCATTACCAAGTGGAATTTTATATCAGCAACAACAGAATGTTTCAGTATACAAAAATCAATCAATGTAATTAAACAGATCAATAAAATGAAAACCATATAATCCTATCAGTAGATGTTGAGAAAGCATTTGATAAGATACAACATCTACTGGACAAAAGGAACATTGCTCAACAAAATAAAGGCCATATATGACAATTCCTAGCTAACACTAACATCATTTTCAATGGTGAAAAACAAGAAGCTTTTCCACTAACATCTAGTAGAAGACAAAGATGTCCATACTCACCACTACTATTCAAAATAGTACTGGAAATCATAGCTAGAGCCATTAAAAAAAAAAAAAAAAAAAAAAAAAATCAACTACAAAAGAAAAAGCAAGGCTCTTATTGACTTGAAAATGTACATAAAGAGCTCTGTAAATATAATACAATAGTACTGGAAATCATAGCTAGAGCCATTTGGCAAAAAAAAAAAAATATCAACTACAAAAGAAAAAGCAAGGCTGTTATTGACTTGAAAATGTACATAAAGAGCTCTGTAAATATAATACAGAATACTATAAATATAACTGAAACTATAAATCAGTTCAGCAAAACTGGCAGGGTAAAAATCCATACACAAAAATCAGCTGTCCTTCTATATGAAAACAATAATCTAGAAGAAGACATTAAATATATATGTGTGTATATGTGTGTATTCTATTCACAATTGTAACAAAATAATTAAACAGCTAAGATTACACCTAGCAAAGTAGTTGTAAGACATACACAAAGAAAACTATGACATTATTAAAAGAAGACAGAGAAATGGAAAATTATTCTCTGCTCATTGATTAGAAGAATTGACTTTGGCCACCCTACCAAAATCAATAAAGAGATTCAATGCATGCCTGTCAAAATTTCAGTACCTTTCCTCAAAAAAAAATAGAACAAATGTTAGTAAAATTCATAATAGCCCCACATATTCAAGTCAGTTCGACATAAAGAATGGTGGTATCACACTATCAGACTTCAAATTATGTTACAAAGCTATAATAATTAAACAGCATAGTACTGAAACCAAAAAACATGCAGACAAATGGAATAAAATTGATAGCTCAGAAATATACCCACAAATATGTGGTAAACTAATCTATGACAAAAGAGCCAAGAATATACAATGAAGAAAGGAAACAATCTTTAGTAAGTGGTAATGGGAAAACTGGACAGCCATATGCAAAAGAATGAAACTAGACACTATTTCACATCATACACAAAAATCAATTTAAAATGGATAAAAATAAAATGGTTGTAATAACTGAAACCATAGAGTAAACAGAATAAAGCAAAGACAAAGCACTTCCTGACATAGTCTTCAGACATATCTTTGTGTATTCATCTCCAGTAGCAAGAAAAACAGAAGAAAATATAAATCATTGTGATTAAATCTAATAGACTTCTGTATAGAAAAAGAAAACTAAACCAAAAACAACAAAGCCCCACTGAATTGGACAAAATACTTGTATACCATACACCTGACAAAGATCAAAAATATCCTGCAAATCTACAGGAATAATCAAATAAATGAATTTAAAAAATGGCAGAAGAGTTAAATCAGCAAGTCTGTAAAGAAGGTATATAGATTGGCATGTGACACATAAAAAAATGTTTATTATTACTCACAGTCAGGGAAATGCAAATCAAAATCATAGTAAGATATCAATTCATCCCCATGAGGATGTTCTACATCAAAGAGATTAGAAACAAATTTTGGGAAGGATATGGAGAAAAATGAACTCTCATACACTACTGGTGGGAATGTAAACTGATTTAACCTTAGGGAAAGCAGTATGGAGTTTTCTCAAAAGAGTACAAGTGGATCTGCTATATGACAAAGCAATTATTTCTACCCCTTGATATTTAACCCAGGAAGAAATAAATATTAATTTGAAGGAAAAATTATTCTCCCATGTTCATTGCAGGACTAATTATAATAGTCATGATATGGAAATTATCTAAAATGTCTGAAAACAAAGGAGTGGATTAAGATGATGTGTTATGTGTGCATAATGGAATACTAGATAAACTCTTGCCATTGGTGACAACATGAATGGAACTGGAGGGGATTACGCTAAGGCTAAGTGAGATTAGTCGAAAGGAGAAAAACAAATACTAGGTGCTGTCATTTATGTAAGGAATACAAAGAATCCAAAGAATGAGGCTAAGCCAAACTGAAAAACTAAACCTTAAAAGCTGACTATAGAATTGAAGCAATCAGAGAAGAGGTGAGAATAAAGAGAAAAGGGAGCAGAATGGACTTTGGTGGTTGACTATGGGTATTTTGGTAATGAGTGTGTTATGGCAATGAAGGGGTTCTTGCACTTCTAAAATATGAACAACCGTGCAAACCACCATTAACTCAATAAAAATTATTTTAGAAATAAAGTAAAATTTAAAGCATGCATTCATTTATGTATATACATGCATCAATTTATACACAGTCCCTGCATACAATAATTCTGTTGTGTATAATTATTTGTAAATCACAATGTATTTAGTTCATCATATTTTATCACTATCATCTCATCAAATATTGGAAGCATAGTTCCAGAGTCGCCAATTATAGAAAGGTATCAAAGGTAATTCAACACATAATGTTTCTACTAAATAAAACTTCTAAATATTTTTCTCAAACTACCACTAGTTTTTCATGCAAAGGAAAATCATGGATCAGAGAGAGAATATTATATGTTCCAAGGGAAATTAAATGTAAATACTGAAATGTTGAGATGAGGGACCATGAGTTCTAGAGCTGGTCAGCAGCACAGCTAACCAACAGCAAATTCTCCCCCAGAATAAAGGAATATTGACAGGTGACCAGAGCATCCCACTCAGTCCACACAGGGCCTCTGGCCTGCAACTATAGGAGCTACCCAGGCAGTGTCTCGGCACATAACACTGTATCTCTGGGATTTAAACATCAACTGTTATCATGGTCCTTTTCAAAAGTTATATTGCCCCACTTAATTTGGGAATGAAACATGAACAGTAACCCTACAGAATTATTCATTCATTTATGCATAAAATATTTACTGTGTGGGCCCTCCCTGGTGGTGCAGTGGGTTAAAGCACAGCACTAAGAAACTAAAAAGCTACTACAGCATGAGTTCGATCCCCGCCTGCCCCAGAGGTGACCACATGGCATGGCAGACCTCTCCTGACCCGCCCGCTGCT
>NW_004567105.1:39951993-39956575 GCF_000260355.1 Condylura cristata
GCAGATTATGATGGAGATTTGAGGAAAAGGTTGACAGTTTGACTTAGAGCTGTTAGAGGAAGGCAGTGCCATCATGCTGAAGGAAGAGGAAGTAGCAATTCAAAGACCTACAGGACAGTTGCGGATACAGTGCAGTAGAAGACAACACAGGTGAAGGTGGTGGGAGGAACACTTCAGAGGAGATGGCCACCCAGAGAGCAGCACCTTGCAACCACCTCTATGGGCCCTTGGTCTCAGCAAGATTGAGAGACATGGGTTGGGGTTCAGCAGAAGAGTGACATGATCCGATGATGCTTCAGCATCATTAATCTGGCTACTGAGTTGAGAACAAAGCCAAGGGTAAGAGACATTAAATCAGGAATGTTGGAAAAAGGAATAAAGGCTTGGATTAGAAGAACTGAAGAGGTGGTAGAACATTGAAGAGATGGTAGAACATGGTCAGGTTCTAAAATTTTCTTGTGGGTAGGACTGTTACCAATAGAACAACAACAAAATTAAAAGATCAGTAAATGTGCCAAGGCTTTTGGTCACAGCCAATGAGGAAAAGAAAACAACATAAAGGAAATTTTGAATGAGAAGTTCAAGAGCAGTGTCCAGACATGCTGCTGAGAAGGCATGTTTGATTGTCTCAGTGGAGATAGGCAATGACAATGGCATGTAGGAGCCTGAGAGTGGGGGAGGTCTTGTTGGAAAGAAATCTAGAAGTTATAGGAACATAAGCAACACTTCTCAGATGAAAATGTACATGGAAAAGACTAGTCAGCAAGGAAGCACAGAGAAGAGAACAGGTATGAAGCCTGAGGCTGGGAACATCCAACATGGGAACCAGGAATAGAGATGGAAATGGGGTTCATACACAGGAAATGGTTCCTGGAAGCCAGAGCATGGTGGTGCAGGGGGGAGTGATGTTCCATATGGATGATACAGGTAGAAAAATAGAGAGAGGAGAAAGGACTCAGTCACATGAAGGGCCACTGACTGAAGTCTTGTTGATGTCAGGAAAGGGGACTTGAGATGCTCAACTCAGCCAGGCTTCTCCTGCTCTACTCTACAGTGGGAGTGCCTCACACATGGTTCTTTCCTTTTCACCCCAATCTTTCACTGCCTACTCTATCCTTTAACGTATGAAACCCTGGGAGACACAGCCCCTCTGGCTCCTCCCTCATTCACTGTCTCTTTAAGATCTGAAAACAGGCACAGAGACCCAGGTCGTTGCTAAATTTAACTGTAGAAAAGAGGAAGGAAAAGAACAGTGGTAAATACAGACAGTTCATCTGCAAAGTGGTTAGATGTGCAGGTGCATCCCAGCCTCCAGTCTATGTGTCATTTACAATAATGCATATAGGAGCCTCTTAACTTTTGCTCTCTGCCCTGATTCCCAAGCCTGGAGCTCCCTAAACCTTCTCCAGTCATCCCACTGAACATTTCAAAGGAGCTACATTTGCCTTCTTCCATAGGCTGCATTCTTTCTAACACACAGAAGCACAGGTACATCTGTGCAAGAACTGTAGCTACAAATCACTGTAGGGAATGTAAGTTGAAAAAAATACTGGTGCACTGGGGCTCTGCTTGGGAAGCATTCCCCAAAGAAAAGAATGTCTAGTTCATAACTAGTAACTATATGAAAATTACATTTAATTAAGGACATTTATGAAATTCATGCTACCAATGTTATTCTAAAACTAACATCATTATTTTGAGAATTAAGGATTTATAAGGAAAAATAAAATGAAGTGCTGTCTCCTCTCCAGTAGCAAGGACGCTAGAAGGAAACCCTGATTTCCCTAATCACAGGAACACTCAGCTCTATACAGAGAAGAGGGCTAAAGATGAAAGGTTGAGGTTGTTCCCCATTGGGCTTTGAAGAGAGGATAAGACTACTAGTTGGAAAGTCAATGCATCTCAGCTCTTTCTCCAGCCATGATAGGACTGTACTCCTCCAGGAACTAATCAGGTAAGTGTACTCAGTCTGTTTTGCAATGAGGCACTACCCACAGGTGGATCCAAAGGTTTAGATCTGGGAAGGAGATAGAAAGACCCATATTCAACCTGGAGTTCCCATCACATTCTCCATTTCAGCTTATCCCAGAAAGGTTATGCCTCATTACACACAAAATGTCAATTTTTAAATATTATATATGAATATCCATTTAGCATCTTATTGATAATTTCTATTATTAGAACAATGAGTGGAATAAGGGAAAGAGTACACACCCCCAAACTCAAATTATATATATTTCAAAATTGAAAAGTTTACTTACAATGTAAATTCATGTTGATATTCAGACAAGTATATGGTAGGACAATTATTGAGGTATGGAAAAAAAATGGCATCGTGCCTTTTATCTCCTTCTGTCAGACATAGGAGACTTTACATCCCACAGCCTAGGAAAGATTTATTTTTCTAAAATCCTACACTCTTGAAGACTTTGAATAGAGTCATTCCTAAAGTCTTGCATCCTGAGATAAGTACCATAGTGTTTTTGTTGTCAGAGACAGGAACTTGTGGTCCTTATCAAGGCTGATCCAACCTTACCAGCCAGAACTGTTGAAAATAATATTATAATCCAAAATGTAAATATAGATTTCAAGTTCATTGTTTTTAAAACTACAGGACTTTTTTTGTTTCTTTTCTTCTTCTTCTTCTTCTTTTTTTTTTTTTTTTTTTTGGCCTGTTCTATTACTGCAAATTTTATTCAACATTCAAATTGTCTCTTTTCCTTTGCACACATTTAATACCTGACAAAGTTCTGCACAACCCAGACATATTTGATGGTAAAAATCAATCAGCCAGGGGCCCTCCCTGATGGCACAGCAGGTTAAAGCACAGCACTAAGAAGCTTAAGCCACTTCCACATGAGTTCAATTCCTACCTGCCCAGGAGGTGACCACATGGCGCGGCAGACCTCTCCTGGCCCGCCCGCTGCTTCCCTCAACAGTGTACTTTGTCGATCTGCCTGTTCTGCTTCCCACTCTGTCTCTGGTGAATCTTCTCACCCTCCGCATCTCTGGCCTGTACCCCAGTTCTGTACGAATAAATAATCTAAAAAAAAAAAACTAAAGCCACTTCAAGCAGGTACTGGCAAGATGGTGGCCAAGTGAAGACACCCAAGATCATTACATCCAAGCTCACACAGGAATAGACTAAAAACAGACTACAGACTTACATACTATGAGTTTCAACCCAAATGAGAGAATCCTGGACTCACTAGAAGGAAGATAACTGAGGGAGACTCATTAATTGGGGATTCCAATAGGGGAGCTCTGATCTGGAGAGCACAGGTGCTAGGATGTACCACAGACAGGAAGCTTGCTGCTCTTCACCTGGCCACTAAAGCCCTGGAGATAAAGAGAGACAATTTGGCTAAGTGAGTGAAACCCAACCTGTGGGAAAAGACTGCAGCTCTGATCCGGAGTGCCCAGGTGCCCAGGTGCTAGAAAGTGTGGTAGATGGGAGGCTTGCTGCTCTTCAGCCCCCCCCCCCCACTAAAGCCCTGGAGATAAAGAGAGGCAACTCAGCACCATGAGTAGAACCCAAGAAGCTTGGAAACAAATGCTCAGAGTGGGCACATAGAGCATGGGAGGTAGGTAGGAGAAACTGGTAACTCAGGCCCTTCTATTGCTCCCTGCACTCCCCCACCCCCACAGCAGAGGACTGGGGCTAGATGACATCAAGGCTTGGTCCAGACTTGGTGCCATTTTTAAGGCATGGTCAGCAAGAATCACAAAGCCCAGGAGGATAAAAGGGGGAGGGGGGACAGTAGACAGGACTCAACCACAGGCCTAACCCTGGAAAACCGCAGCAATTTTAACACCACCCTGACCCTCCAAGGGCACATCCTAGCCTAGAGAGACCCTAAGAAGTGCCTCAGATGGGGACACTTGTTACAGATCTACCTGCTTACTGCAGCTACCCACAAAAACTGCAGTAAATCCCTGGAGTTAATGAGAGACAACTCAGCCCTCTGAGAGGAGCCAAAGTGGTGGGGAAAGACTGCTCAGGGAGAGACTGCTTAGAGTGGGCACAAAGAGCACTGGAGGAATTGAGGGAGGACTGGCAGCCTGCTAAGCTGAGAGCATTGCAGCCCTCCTGGCAATCCCTGTACCCCTCAATCAGCCACCCCCACAGCTGATGAAGACTTGTGAACCAGAAAGAATCACAGTGGCCTGTACCCCAGTTCTGAAGACTTGTGAACCAGAAAGAATCACAGTGCACAGAAACATCAACAACAAAAAAATCAGTGACTGGCTCAACCACAGGCCCCGCTGCAGGGATACCTATAACACGTCTAACATGCCCCATTCCCCACAGGCACATCCATTCATACAGGAAACCTGGGATATCAGAAGGCTACAAAGATCAACAAGGATTCAATGTATTACTGGAAGAAGTTGAACACCACAAGAGAACCCTGACTGTTATTGGCTGAGACACCAGAACACAATCCCACACAGTGGGGGCTGGAAAACAGGAGATATTGACACAAAGCACAAGTCAGAATATCCTCCACAACTTAAGTGTCTGGAAGTCCTTCAGACACCCCAGAAAGAACATCCATAAAAAATGCCAGTCAGGCCCTCC
>NW_004567105.1:39958250-39959305 GCF_000260355.1 Condylura cristata
TCACCCTCTGCATCTCTGGCCTGTACCCCAGTTCTGTATGAATAAATAAATAAATCTTTAAAAAATAATAATAAAACAGCACTCAATGTTCTGTTGTCTACAGGAAGCACATTAAACTACAAAAGATAAAAACAGATTGAAAATAAAGGGATGGAAAACAAAGGGAACAAAAAAGAAGGCAGGAACAGCTATATTTATACAGACAAAAATAGACTTCAAACTAAAAAGGCTAAAAGAGATACAGAAAACCACTACATTATGATTAAGGGGACAACACAACAAGAAGACATAACAATCATCAACATATATGCACCAAATGAAGGAGCAACAAAATATATCAGGAAACTACTGTCATCCATGAAAACGTACATCAGAGAAAATACATACAAAGTAGGATACTTCAACATGCCACTCTCAACAATGGACAGATGAACAAGACAAAAACTAAGCAAAGACACTAAAGCTCTGAACAAAGACCTGGACAATATGGTCTAACAGACATCTATAGAATACGCACCCCAAAAAATCAGAGTACACATTTTTCTCAAATCCACATGGATCATTCTCTAGGATTGAAACATAGTGGGTCACAAGATAAATACCAATAGATACACTAAGATCAAAATCATACCAACTATTTTTCTGACCATGAAGGAATCAAACTGGAAATAAACTACATGAGCAAAACAAGAAACCCACCTACCACCTGGAGACTGAAACCTACACTACTGGAGGACCATTGGATCAATGAAGAGATCAAAGAAGATATTAAATACCTGAAGAAGAATGAAAATGACAACATAAGTCTCCAAAACTTATGGGACACATTAAATGCAGTTGTAACAGGAATATATATAACAATACAGGCTCACATAAAGAAACAAGAAATAACTCAAAGAAACACCTAGTCTTCCACTTCAAAGAGCTGCAAAAAGAACAACAAAATAACCCAAAAGCCAGCAGAAGACAGGAAATAATAAAAGTCAAATCAGAAATAAATGAAATGGAAGTTAGGAAAACAGTCCAAAAATCAATCAAACCAAAAGTTGGTTCTT